>NC_090388.1:72599982-72899982 GCF_036365525.1 Heterodontus francisci | reverse complement strand
GTATGTCTACCAACTGAAAGTCTACAGACCAATACTCCTGCCCACTCTTCTCTACGTGTGCGGGACTTGGACTGTGTATCAGCGTCATGCCAAGAAGCTAAACCACTTTCACTTGAACTGCCTTTGAAAGCTTATAAAGATCAAATGGCAGGAGAAAATACCAGACACTGAGGTGCTCACCCAAGATGGCATGCCAAGTATCCATGCCATATTGGGACAGTCACAACTGAGTTGGGCTGGTCATGTAGCCAGAATGCCTGACACTCGCTTACCAAAGTGAACCTTCTATGGAGAGCTTGAGTTTGGGGTGCACTTCCACGGTGATCAAAGGACATTCCGAAGGCTTGGCTTAGGAGTTTTGATATTAACCCCAAGTCCTGGGAGAAGCTTGCCCCAGGATCGCTGCACCAAACGCAACCAAATAAAAAGGGGTATGGCCTCCTACAAACGCAAGCGCATATCAGAGGCGGAGAGGAAATCCTGAGCCAGCAGCTCATTCAAAACTCAATCGTCTGTGGTATCCTGCCCTATTTTCAGCAGAAGCTTCCAGGCACAGATCAGCCTTAGCTGTCACCAACGTACCCACTGGAACCCTACCAAAACGCCCCAGATGATAGACATGGTCATCTTCACCTCGAAGGCAAAGCAAGAACTAGAAGTACCATGGATCAGGGAGTACTGGAGGCAGATCGTGGACAAATTTAATGTGGAATTGGATAGATATTTGAGGGACCAGCCAGACGGACTGCTGAGTCTTTTTTCGAGGCTCTTTTTTCCATTGGAATGGCTTCTTGTGATAGACACTCACTCGGGGTACTTTTATATTGCCACTTGACACTTTATCTGCTTTCAGGAGGGTGTCACTCCTTTGGTACACCCTTGCGTGTAGGTTTGGACTCAGGATCTGGTCTCCTTTAATGCACTTGACTCCACTTTTACGGAGCCCTGCAGAAAGCAGATGCACAGCATTGACTCGGAATAAAACCAGCACCTTCCATCTACAACCAACTTCTGCACCCGTATGGTGCAAGAAGACCTGCACTACAAAGTATACTGTTTAATGAAAAACAGTGTATTGTTCATCAATACTTTATGTGCTTCATTGCTTTGGGCAATCCTGAGGTTATGAAGGCACTATATTAATGAAAGTTCTTTCTTTTTTCTGCCCCTTTCTATCTTTCTGTCTCTCACACACATGGCACCTTAACTCCTTAAATGTGCACACTTTCCAGCATTCCCCAATCCAGTAAATCCCCTGTGGGCAGCACTTCTGCCTTCAGGAAAGGGCCGATGCTTTGTGCATGATAGTACTGGCTCAAAAGTAATCGACAAGACGAAGCACCTTAAATGACAGCAAACTACCTGTTAATGATTGCAGCGCCAGTGCCTGCCTGCCAGCTCCATTCACCAATTAAAATATCTGCAGGGGGCTGGTGGCAGAAGGTTTTAATTGGAGAGAAAGCAGCTTTGGAGCATTTTGTACTTGCTCTGGATGGCTGTTTTATCAGGTAAAACCTATACCTCCATCATCCATTTTGCAGCTTTCCCATCACATTAACCTTCACACCAGGTGGAAAAGCAAAATACTGGTGCAGACATCATTTGGTCTAATTTCTAACATTTTATTTATTTCCTTTTGTAACCTTCAGTTGAACCTGGCCGTGTGATGCATTCAGCCCTAATTGATCTCTTTTTCTCTTTATCAAGATATATTGCCTGGGACACATTCAAGTGCAGTATTTGCAGCTATCTTTTACATATAACTGATTGTTTAATTGCAGATTAAAGATTGATGCACATGTAATGAGTCAGTTAGGGTGTGACAGACAATAGGGTTCTGCTTCTCGGGTCGCATCCATTTTTCACTCGGGCCATAAATTTGGCTGGGAATTAAATAGTAAATAGCCGTGATTGCAACACCAGTCTCTGAAGGCACTCACCGGGAATGAAAATAAATGAACAGGCTCTCGTACCAAGAATGTTTCATTATGGTCATTAGTGCGGCAGGCCCTCGGCAGGATTAGAGGTGATGTTGTCTTTGTCAGATGCTACGAAATTAAGTCTATTGTTAAAGCTGTTGTGTGAGATTTACACTACACGCGCTGGAAGTTTTTGATTAACCCTGTCAGTATCTTTCTTGCTCCTGCAGTCAAACTGGTCTTCCACTTCTTTATATCTACGTGGATCCCTGTGAAATAAACAAGAGAAACTTCTTTATCCAGAGCGAGGTATAGAGTATGCAGCTTGCTACCACATGAAGTGGTTGAGGTGAATAGCATGAGTGAGAAAGAAATGGAAAGTCTGACACCGTGGGAGGAGGCTTGTACGGAGCATAAACACTAGCCATAGAACTGTTGGGCCTAATGGCCTATTTCGCTGCTGTAAATTCTATATAATTCTGTGGCTGTGCTGCCCCCTCCCAAAGGCACGTTTGCAATATTTAACTGAGCCATGTTGACCAGGCTTGCGGCTCCTGTGTTGTGCTGAATTTACTAATTATAGTCAGGGTAATTATAGGGGAGGGAGAAGATGAGCACAGGTTCTCACTTTTGAGTGCGATTCAGTGACACCTTATGTGTAGTTGTGCATTTGTGGGGGCTAGGTAAGGACTGTATAGGGGGTATGAGGCCAGTATAGTCAAATAGACTGTTGACAGTCTCCAGATTCACATGTAAAGGCTTGTTAGGTGATGTACCAGAAGGGTGTTCTGGCCTGTGGGATTGTATCTGAGTTCAGGACATGGACACTTGCGAAAAATTTTTGTATCTTTTATTTAAACTTGTGTTTTCTTTAAAATCTCAAGCCTTCACCGACTGGCCTACCCTAAACACACTTCAGATTTTCATGTCGAAGGTATCAATTGTCATTGAGGATCCAGGTATTTAAAGCTGCTCCTGGTCCTTGTGAAATGTCGTGAACAGGTCCAGAAAATAATCAAAAAGACTAATGGAATGCTGATCTTATACCTAGAGGACTCCAATACAAGGGAGTAGAAGCTATGTTACAGCTGTACAATACCCTGTTTAGACCACACTTGGAGTTCTGTGAGAAGTTCTGGGCATATACTTTAAGAAGGATATAGTGTCTTTGGAGGGAGCATAGATTTATCAGAATGATACCTGGACTCCATGGGTTAAATTGAGAAGAGATTACACAAACTAGGGTTATATTCCCTGGAATTTAGAAGGTTAAGCTGTGATTTGTTTGATGTTTTCAAGATATTAAAGGGAACAGGCAGGATAGAGAGAGAGAGAAACTATTTCCACTAGTTTGGGGGTTCTAGAACTAAGGGATTATAGTCTAAAAATTAGTGCCAAATATTTCAGGAGTGAAACATTTCTACGTGCAAAAATTCACAGAGATTTGCAGGATAGAAGGTGATAATTTGGCTCATTGTATCTGTGCTGGATGAAAAAGTGCTATCCAGCCTAATCCTACTTTTCAGCTCTTAGTTTGCAGCCTTGTTACTAACGGGTGGTAGAAGTTTAGAACTTTCTTCCACAAATGGCAGTTGATGCTAGGTCCATTGTTAATTTTAAATGTGAGATTAATAGATTTCTGTTAACCAAAGGTATTAAGAGATATGGGGCAAAGGCGGGTATGTGGAGTTGGGTTTCAGATCAGTCATGATCTTATTGAATGGCGGGTCAGGCTCTAGGGGTGAAATAGCCTACTCCTGTTCCTATGTTGTGGAATGATATAATCCCTGGTGCACGTTAATAAACAATTGCATATTAATAGGTTATTAGGTTGATCTTTATACTGAGGTGATAGAATCCATAATGCAATACACCGGACAGCTATTTGGTACAAAGCTGAACACGTTTATAACTTGGGGTTAACTGTTCTTATAGTACTTTTCTACGTTAAAATTGCAACTGAAGACAGGTGCACAGTTCTCTCAGAAATACAAACTAGCCGTCTTCCATCGTTTCAGCGCCTTATTCCTTGGTCTTGGGGAATTGCAGCCAATTTCGCCAACCCTAGTATATCTGCTGGAGATTGGCAGCAGGAGGGGAGAGTGATACCACTGACCCACTGCTGGAACTGTATATGTGCTTGAGTTTAACCTCAGCTGTAACCCTCAGAACGCCACCCAGCGCCGTGTGCAGCCATTCGAGGTTTGCTGCTCTGGAATGTGTTGAATTTTGTGTGTAGTGCACTTTACGCGTAACTACAAATGAGATAGTAAATGGAGGCCTAGTCTGCCCCCTCAGGTGGATGTAAAAGACTCTGTGGCACTATTATCAAAGAAAAGCATTGGAGTTCTCCCCCATGTCTTGGCCAATATTTATCCCTCAATCAACGTCACTACAAGAGATTATCTGGTCGCTGTCACATTGCTGTGTGTGGGAGCTTGCTGTGCACAAATTGGCTGCCACGTTTCCTACATTACAACAGCGACTACACTTCAAAAGTACTTCATTGGCTGTAAAATGCTTTGGAATGTCCTGTGGTCCCGAAAAGCTCAATGCAATTGCAAGTCTTTCTTTCTTCCTGACAACTTGGGTAGGCCAAAGAAAGTGTTCCTGGAGAGGGATCGTGCTGTGCAGGAGTATGACTGATGTGTAACATGTGACTTTGAAAGAAGCAACATCTTGAATCATACCGATGTGCATTCAGTAATGGTTCTGTCAAAACTATTCATAAGATAGTGTGTTGCTTCATGTCCACTCTCTCAAATCAGATCTTATCAAGTATTTTTATCCCACAATGTATCACTGGGTCAGTAATAGGGAATCTTACAAATGGGCGAAAGGTTTGTTTCATGACAGACTGACTGGCGTTAGTGTGTGGAAAACAGCTTTTTTGTCCCAATTTTCCTTTGCCCAGAATCACCCATTTATTAGAGATTGAGAAGCTGAAGAGGAGATATTAGATATAATTGGAGAAACTGGGACCTGTGCACAGGCAGATGCGAAATATGAGGCAGCTCAGTGAAATATGATGGTCGCCAGAGTGAAAAGTTATGGTCTGGTGGATGTATAAATAATAAATATTTGGCTGTCTAAGAGACGAGTTACAGTCTATAGTCTCTGGTTCTGATCCTTTGAATTCTCGGGCACAGCAGTGCCTTGGTTAAGAATAAAAGATTCCTGCATTTTACTTCTAAGCTGCATTAGTTCCATTTCTTTTATTTAGCGATTATTTAATATTCCTCTCTTTATTTTAGAAATGTGTAAATAGAGAGCGACAAAATAGCTTTTAAATGATAAAAGGCCTACTCCAGAGAATTGAGCATATAATCTGGACTAACACTCGAGTGCGGTACTGAGGGAGTTCTACACTGTCTGCGATGTCATCTTTCAGATGAGATGTTAAACCAAGGCCCCATCTGCTCCCTTGTGCAGTCAAAAGAGAACCTATTTAGCAGGGATGTTCTCCCCAACGTCCTGACCAATATTTATCCCTATTTAGGATATTTATTTAGGATCACTAAATAAGATTATCTGGTCATTATCACATTGCTTTTTGTGTGACCTTGCTGCGCACAAATTAGCTGCTGCGTTTCCCGATATTACAATAGTCACTACATTTGAAAAGTACTTCATTGGTTGGGAAGAACTATGGGACATTGTCTAAGGGCTTTATAAATGTTAAGATCTTTATTTCTTTTTGACTTGTAGTAGAAGTGTTTTCAACTGATTCCATACCAATGTTAAGGACACAGTAGATCTGCTTTACAGTGAGTGTGAACCAATTGTTAGTGGACCTTGTCAGTTTCCTCTTGTTGCCTATCACCCATTTATCCCTGTGCTGTCCCAACCTGAAGGAACATAACACAAGCTCAGAGGTAATCTGATCATAGTGTACTAGTTTTCTTAGTTTTAACTTGTAGGGTTCTTTTGTAATCTAAGATTTTGAAAGGAAAGGGTAGGGGTTAACTTTTTTTTTTACTAAGGGTTAAAATCATTGTTTACAACAGCTGCGAATTCAACTCCATCTTCAGATTTTCTAACCCTGACCCTAACGCAGTTGTCTGTTTAAAACCAGTTGTCCAATTTAGTGTTATCCAATAGAAATTATTGACTAGACACAGGTGTGGTTGTGAAAAGACCCTATTAACCACATGCACTATTTTTAAGAGAAAATGCCTTCAATAACTAAGGGAATAAAGCAGTAACGACAGTCAAAAAATACTCACTCTGCTTTCCTCTTACTGTTTTACCAACAAACACACTCAAAGGTTAAAGTTCACATGCAAATATCATTTTGAGATCACCTGCTTGATAACTCATTTTCAATTTTTCTTGTTTAAATTTAAAAAATATTTTTCTTGTACCTTGTGGTTGAAAGTGTATTGACAGTCTAAAATCTTTCTGACAGCCCTTTGTTTTCACATTGCTGATGTTTTAAGCTCACGTTAATGTGCTTTTTTAAATTTACCTTTCAGGTAAGAACCTTTCTCTATTGTTTACCGGTACTGGTAGTGTCCGTGCCCTCACAGAGTAAGTAGCTATTTATTACTACTGTTCTTGAAGTCTGAGATCCATCCTGCAGGATAACAATTATTCATATTTCTAGGACTCTGTCTGATCCCAGTGACAGAATTAACTTTTATCAGTGTAAGCGAGGGATGGGCCCACGGACACTGGATTGCGGTCATGTTCCAAACTAAACCATTATCACTATTAAAGTCCTGTTCACCCACCGGCCCTGTGCTCACTGATCTGTGTTGGCTCTTCATGTACCAATATCTTGATTTTAAAATTCTCCTTCTCATGTTCAAATCCCTCCATAGCCTCGGCCTATCCCTATCTCTATAACCTCCTCCAGCCCTACAATACCTCGAGATCTCTGCGTTCCTCCATCTCTGGCCTCTTGCTCATCCCAATTTTAATTGCTCCACAATTGGCAGCCATCTCTTCAGCTGCCTAAGCCCTAAGCTCTGGAATTCCCTCCTTAAAAATCTGACTCCCCACCCCTCTTTCCTCATTTATGATACTCCTCAAAATCTACCTCTTTAACCAAACTTTTGGTCAATGTCTCATTATTTGGTTCGTTGCTAATCTTTCTGTCTGGTTATAGGATGTTTTACTATGTTCAAGGTGTTATATAATTGAAGTTACTGTTTTAAGAGAATCATACAAGTAGCTTATTACACAACATTTAAAGCATGTTGGCTTTGGGGATTTTTTTTGGTTCCTGTCACAGTATCAATCTGCCGTCTGAGGCTCATGACAACCCTGGACCTTACTTTGTAAGAAATGGCTCACAGTAAATCATCATCCTGTAAACCACATTTTGAGAATAACAGCTTAAATTTCTCTAGTGCTCTTTCTGTCCCAAGAGGTATCTCAGAGCACTTTAAAGCCTAATGGGTAGCAAGTAGACAAGGGAGTGTGGGGGTGGAGGAAGGGGAGTAAGTAGGTTTGGGATGGTGAAAAGAAGGAAGAGATCAGGGGAGGTCAAAGCACAGCCAAAGAGGAAGATCTTGGGGTTTCTGAGGCAAGGGTGGAGGCAACAAAGCAGAGATATCGAAGGAGCTAGTTCTATATGGCATATCATTGTGCCTGAAGGAGTGGCCTCCTATGGTGAAGCTGGGGAGTGGACCAGTGTTGGGGTACCAGAGGGTGCATTGCAGTGGCGGAGGAGATCATGGTAGTAGCAAAGGCGGAGGGCAAGAATCTGAAAGTCAATTCTCTGGAACATGGGAAACTGGTGGAGGTTGGTGTGGTGGTGTAGACTGGGATGAAGAGGATGTGGGCTTTAGTGTGAGTGAGGGCAAGAGTCGCAGAATTCTGGATGACCTACTGTTTATAAATGGTGGATGTGGGGAAGCTGGCGAAGACAGTGAGGTGGTTAAAAATATGGATTGGGGCTTCAATGATAGAGAGAGTTAGGTGGAAGAATCAAATCACCCCCTCATACATTGTATATCATTTGTTTTGTTTACTGTGAAGGTAATTCTTTTTGTTGAATTCAACAGACAAAAATATTTGAAGAGCGTACTGCTCAAAATGTAGAAGTAATGTGAAAAGTTTGATCATATCTAATCTTATTCACTGAGATTTACCCTCTATGGTTGAGAAGTTTGAACTGATTATTCTTTTCAATTTAATTATTGCAGAAACATTATTGAAAAGTATGGCAATGGCTTTTGTTAGAAACCAATTTTTTTAAGTGCGTAGAAACATTAAACATCCATTGCATAAATGAATCTTTGATGTATAGTATGGTGCGCATATTCCTAGTCATCTCTAGCAGCTCGCTGGGTAAAAAGGCTGGGCTTCTTATTGCATCTGTTTTCACACTGGTTTCCCATATTGACTGCTGAAAAAGGCTTCTCTTTCATCAAATGCACCTCCCGATGTAGAAATTACTTCCAAAACCCTTTTTTTTGCAAAAGATATATGTACAGGGAAAAAAAAATCTGGTTAATAATTACATTTTAAAGCTCATGAAGTAACTGAATCTTCATCTGCAGGGAAATCATTATTTGCCACTATATACAGGAGATAAAATAAGTTGGTAGCCAGTAACGGGGTCATTAGGTTTGTGGACAGTCACACCTCATTAGCTCATTGCAATAGCCACATAGAGGAGAGAAATGATATTTCCATTCACCTGAAGTAGTGTAGAAGTTCAATACATTTCATGTGAAAGCAAAAGAGAAATTCCATTACACTGAGAAATATGAGGCCATTATAGTCCAAAACTGCAACCCCTGGACTGCCTGGTAGTCTCAGCCTTTTTGAGTTGACTACCTAAGTTTAATGCTTCACCTATTGCAGTTCAGTCCTTTAGCAGAAACCCACTGGATGCTGCAATTAATAGAAGAGGGAGATCTGCGAATTGCTTTTTTCACGCCTTTAGTCAGGTGCTAGTTGTGCTGAGGAATGTCGTGGGGCCCAGTTATTCTGTAGTGCAAATAAAAAGAAAATAAGACTTGCATTTCTGTAGCATCTTTCATGACCTTAGTACATCCCAAAGCATTTTACAACCAATGAAATGCTTTTGAAGCGTAGTGATTTTTGTAAGTGTACAACTGGGGAGGAGGAGGGAAGAAGGGAACCTGTCCCCTGAGTTAACTTCCCTAAGATCAATCCCTTAACCCAAGAGTACAATAGAAAACTCTGATGTGTGCAGGTTTACAATGCTGTCAATTCCCTGAGTATGGGGTTGATTATATGATGGAAGCATATCTCCCATCAGTTGCTCATATAGAAGATAAAAATGTTGTAAATCTCAGCTCAATGCAAACCCTTATCATAAGATTTTAGATGGATTTTTGGCACTATAAATTGGCTTATACTTTTATTTTGATAGGTGTGGGGCCTGATAGTACTCTCAGCTCTTTGAAATGTGTTAAATATGTGATGAGGTGCAGTATAAAGCAACTCTTTCTTCCTTTCATTGTCACTTCCTGGTTTCATGGTTCATCTTATTTTGGGTGATCGTTGTGCCGATCATGATGAAGAAGCAAAAAGCAGCATCAGACACTTACAGCATCAGTTTAAATGCAGGGAAAAGCACCCCCTACTCTGACCCAGCAAGGTGTCTCAGTGGCATCTCTGGCGCAACATTTTTTTCACTTGCCGCATCAACCACCCCGTGACTTCTGAGTGAAATTGCCAAGTTCACAAGGATTTGGATTGATGTGGGCCAAACTGCTTTCATAAAGGAGCCTGCTTTTCTAAAGAAAAGGATAGAAGAGATTTTCATCTTGTTTGATTTGATTCTGGATTCCAGAGGCAACAGATCAATATTCAGATCATTTCATATTCTAGCCACCCACCCCAGTTTATGGTTAAAGAGCAATGCTTATTGTCCGTGGACATTGAGTATGTAAATTCAGTTCCCTTACACAGCCAAGTTCATTATGATTGTCGGCTTTGGCTCAGTCGGAGCACATTGTCAGAAGGCTGTGGGTTTGAGTCCCACTCCAGGATCTGAGTACACAATCTGGTCCGAAACTCCAGCCACTATGATAATGCATCACTGAGGACGTGTTGCATTGTTGGAGGTACGAAGACCCTTTGGGCCTGTTCAGCTCTGTTAAAGATCCAAGGCACTTTTCAAAGAAGAGCAAGGGATTTCCCCCAGTGTCGTGGCCAATGCTTATCCCTCAACCAGCATTATTTAAAAAAAAAATAGGCATTTTCACATTGAGGGCATTTGGTGTGCATTTCCTACAACGGTGACTGCAGTTCAAAAGTACGTAATTGACTGGAAAGTGATTTATGATGTCCTATGGTTGTGAAAGGTGCTATGTAAATGCAAGTTCTTTCTAATAGCAAACTGAGAAATTAATCCACTCTTACATACACACGAACATAAGAATTAGGAGCAGGAGTAGGCCAATCGGCCCCTCAAGCCTGCTCCTCCATTCAATGGCTGATCTGATTGTAATCTCAACTCCATATTCCCGCCAACCCCTGATAACCTTTCACCCCCTTGCTTATCAAGAATCTATCTGCCTCTCTCTTAAAAATATTCAAAAACTGTGCTTCCACTGCCTTTTGAGGAAGCGAATCCAAAGACTTACAACCCTCTGAGAGAAAACATTTCTCCTCATCTCTGTCTTAAATGGGCGACCCCTTATTTTTAAACAGTGACCCCTAGCCCTAGATTCTCCCACAAGGGGAAACATCCTTTCTACATCCACCCTGTCAAGACCCCTCAGGATCTTGTATGTTTCAATCAAGTCGCCTCTTACTCTTCTAAATTCCAGTGGATACAAGCCTAGCCTGTTCAACCTTTCCTGACCATGGGATCTTCAGGACCACCATCAATCGTGAAGCAAATATTGTCTTTCCCCAGCTTAGGGCTAATTGGTGCTACTTTTGAATTTTTCCTTTAACAGTGCATTCTGGTTAACTATCCTAAACATTTGATAGATTATCTTAGAGAAAAAAAAAGGACATTTGAGTTTTTAACAGACCAACCAGACTTCCCAAAATGTTCTCCCAAAATTCAGTCCCTAACCGTCCAGTTCACAGGTCACTAACCTCCTCAGCTGTCACAATGGTGCTTCATCCCATCCGATTCCCCATCCTCTTGTTTGAACCCTCTTAGCTCAGGCTGGAGCTCCATCTCCACTCCTCCTCCTCCTCATTAATGCTGACAGGCCTCTCCCTCTCTGCCCTCAATCAACCTGGTATTCTTTGCCCTCCTGCAATCCCGCCCCCAACCTAGTTCAAGCTGGCATTCCCTTCCACCCATGCTGGCACTCCTCTTCAGACCAAAGTATTGCTTACAACTTTTAACTCCAATCCCCTCCGGAGTGCCACTCTAAAGTTCTTGCTCCCTCTCCAACAAAGTACCACTGACAGCCTCTCCCCACTACCTCTAAAGTTCTACTGTTAGTCTTTAGACTCCCCCTAAAGTGCCACCTTCAACTTGTCTGCTCTACCCACTCCCTGCCCCACTCAGCCAAATTGACAGTTTGACCTCATCCCACCTTCAACTGCCGTTTCCAGCTTCTCCCCTCTGACCCTCAAGTCCCGGCGTGGGTGCGACCTAAGACCAACTATTGCAAGTAATTCCAGCATTCTGTTGCGTACCATCAGGAGAAATTCCTGATGGCCAGAGGATTTCTCCTCTCCATATCCTGTAACTAAAATTACTTGCAGCATCAGGATTCAAGGAGGTGCAGGGCTGGCAACAAGAGGAGTCCCATCTGTGCTGATTTTCATTCCCAAACAGAGACACGCAGACTGGTACTCAAACACAGATGGTTGGTGTATATAAAGATAAGGGATGCCCAGCAATATTCTTTGGCATATTTACAATGACTGTTAAAGAAGGGGAAGACATTGGGAATATAAATAAATTGGGAGTATTTTCAGGACAGGAGGTCTGACATCGGACAGATAAACTACACCTAAATGAAAAAGGAACAAAGGTTCAGATTTATAATTTCAGGCGAGCTTTGTGCGGGTGAGTGATGAGGTGAGTTGGAAACTCACTTGCTGCAGGAATCGGGCCTGGGCTATTTTAAATCCTGCACCTCATTAATAGGCTGCTGGTCCACTTCCTACCTGGAAGAGAAGTGAATGAGAAATGGCAGAAAATTACTTGCCCGGGGGTGTCTTCCTGGGGTCTCTGATTCAGGAATGGGTGATATCTGGGGCCTAGTCTTCTCGGCTTAATGTGGGGCCTGAAGGAGTACCCTTCATCATCCTGGCCCCACAATGGCAAAGGAAAATATTCAGCTTTCTCGAACTCTTGTGGGGCTGATCCACTTTGTCCTGGGTTGGGCTGCTGGGAAAGACGCAGAAGCTTCCCCGCTCAGGTCTGAGGTTAAAAGTGCACATGGGTCCTGTTGACTTCATGCCTATGTAAAGAAGGACCTTGCTGGATGTGGGCAGGTGGCCTTGCCTCCTGTTCCAGAGAGCAGGTTAAAATTGGGGAGGGCAGGATCCTGGAAGGTAAGTAACTCAAAACATTTTAATTCCTTACTTGTCAGCTTTCTGTATGAACAGCAAAATAAAAAACCATAATAAAGTATCAGTGCTTATTCAAAACCTATATCTGTAGAGAATTCTTTCAGTACTGTAGCAGTAAGAGGAAAGATGAGAATCCGAATAGGTTTGGATTGGAGAAAACAGCACAAGATGTTTGACACATGAATTGGCTACTTGCCATAAGTTAGCAGCTCAATAACCAAAGGCCACAGATTTAAGGTGATTGGCAAAAGAACGAGACACAATGGGAGGAAAAATGTGCAGTTAGGATTTAGAATGCACTGCCTGACAAAGCGGGGGAAACAGATTCAAATAGTAGTTTTCAAAGGGAAATTGGATAAATATGTGAATGGGAATTAAATTGCAGGGATATGGGGAAAGAGCAGGGAATGGGCCTAACTGGATTGCTCTTTGAAAGAGCTAGCACAGACTTGATGGACCAAGTGGCCTCCTTCTGTGCTGTACTATTCTATGATGAGGTTCACTAGAGAAGATACAAGTGTCATCCCCTCCATTAATATAGGCAAACCAATTTGAGGTAATAAAATGAAATCAATGCAATGTACGTCCTGGACAGGCTAAAGGGGCTTGGAACAACTAAGCTTCCTGGGATGGATGGCACTTATCGAGCACTAGAGAGACAACAGCATGAAGTGATTTGCAGGACATGGATCATCATTGAGGCAGTTACTGAACACTGGTTAAGTCCGGGTGGATTGAAAGCAGGTCAGTGTGGTGCGGGTTTTTAAAACTGGTTACAAAACAGACCTATTAACAGAAAATGTCAGAAACACTCAGCAGGTCTGGCAGCATCTGTGGAGAGAGAAACAGAGTTAACATTTCAGGTCATTGAACTTTAATCTGCTGAAAGGTCATCGTCTGTTTGTATTTCAGGTTTCCAGCCTGCGCAGTATTTTGCTTTCGTTGTATAGATCTATCAATAATGGGATCAATTGTCAGGAGTAAACTCAATTACCTGCATGAAAATAACTGAGTAAGCAGTGTCCAACATGGATTCAGAGGGGAATATCCTCCTCAGTCAACCTCAATGGAGGGAGGTTGCTGAATGAACAATGGAAAGCCCGTGACCTTGACTTCCAAAAAGATTTTGACAAATATTGCACACAAAAAACTAATAATTAATTTAAAAGCTAATGGGATTCAGAGTAAAATTGGGGAGTTGAGAAGAAATTTGGGAATGGGTAAGAAGCAACGGGATACTTTGTGGAGGAGTTTTGTTGGAGTGGGAAAAGTGCAGAATGAGATGCTCCAGGGACTAGTTTCAGAGCCCCGACTGTTTCAAATTTACATTAATTATTTGGATTCAGAAACTCAATGTAACTGGTCAAATTTGCAGATGATACCAAACGAGAAAGGCAGTTGAATCTCAGGGAGCAGCTTGGGAACTGTAAATTAGTTTGACAAAATATGTAAGTGGGTGGAATAACGTCAGATAAAATTTAAAAGCAGTAAGTGTACAATACTACACATATATAGTGCCTTTAATGTTATGAAATGTTCCAGGGCCCTTTACAGGAGCATTATAAAACAAAGTGTGATCCTGAGCCACAAAAAGGAGCTGTTAAGTCAGAAGACCAAAAGCTTAGTCAAAGAGATAGGTTTTAAGGCGTGTCTTAAGGGAGGAAAGCGAGGTGGAGAGGCAGAGAGGTGTAGAGAGGGTATTCCAGAACTTGGGGCCTAGGCAACTGAAGACGCGGTCACCAATGGTGACACAATTAAAATTGGGGATGCTTAAGAGGCCAGAATTAGAGGAGTGTAGATATTTTGGAGAGTTTTGGGTCTGGAGGAGATCATAAACATAGGGAAGGATTTGCAAACAAGGATGAGAATTTTAAAATCAAGACGTTGCTTGACCGGGAGCCAATGTAGGTCAGCGAGCACAGGGTGATGGGTGAATGGCACTTGGTGCGAGTTAAGACATGGGCAGCAGAGTTTTGGATGACCTCAAGCTTGTAGAGAGTAGAATGTGGAAGACCAGCCAGGAGTGCGTTGGAATAGTCAAATCTAGACATTGGACAGCACATGAATAACCATAGAACACCCAAGGATGAAGTTGAAAGAGAGTTGGGGCATTTAGCAGACTCTTATCAATGTTGCTGGAGAGCATCAAATTAACAAAGGGTGTTGCACAAAATGGTGATATGTGGATCTAAGGGAAGACATACTGAAACTGTACAGTGCAATGCTCCAAAAGCTGAGTGTATCAATGCAGTTACCTCCCGCACTCGGTGTTGTAGCAACAATTGTTGGCTGTGGCTTTCAGGACCAGTGGCTGTGCCTCTGTATATTCCCTCCCCCATATGCTATTACTTTTGTTTATTTACATATTAATTTGGTGATCAAGACCTATGTTTTGTTTTGCTTCCCATTTTCATTCCTTGAATCTGCTGCTGGTGGTGAATAACTTAAATATTTCAGATTATCACAGCTGTTTACTTGATGGAAATATTTTTGGAATGAGATTTAGATCACAAGTCGATTTTAGATAAATGGAACTGTGTTTACTTTTAAGAGTGAGCGCTGTTAAAATTGGTCGCCGTTTTGAACACTAAGGAAAAATAGAAATGGCCTGCATCTGTGACGTTGGGCTGAATTTAGTGGAGCTGGCAGGAGTCTCCATTATGGGCTGTAAAGGTGAGGGAAACTCCACCTCAGCCCTTCAGAGCCCCCTCGGCACAATTCAATGGCGCTTGGGCACTTAACTCCCTGGCACCAGGATCCTTTAAGGATGAGGAGCCTGCCTCCAAGAGCTGCCGACCAATCAGAGGGCCAGCAGCTCAGTAGTATCGGCAGCACCACTGGGAGAGGTGACCACTGCCGGTACTGGACCAGGGCCAGCGCTGGAGCCCCAGACCCCAGTTAAGTCTGGTGTGGTCACCGGGGCCAGTCTGGCAGGCCTCAGTGAGGGTGGTTGGGGTGGGGAGGGTGGTCCTTGAGGAGCAGGGGGAGGGGTTGTTAGCGGAGGTGTGGCTTTTGCTGTCAGGGGCCCTTCCTGGGCCATAGACTGCCCACAGAGGAGGCCCCCCATCACCGACACCCCCCTCCCCCAAGCCCACAGCGAGGCTGGCTTGTTTTACTGGGCAACCTCCCCGCGTGGCAGAGGCTCCTACCTGCCACTAGTGTAATTTCAGCAGTGGTGGGAAGAGGCCCTTACATGGCTAGTGATTGGCCATTTAAGGGTCTCAACTGGTCTCTGGGCAGGTCGGCCTTCTTTGGCCTTTCATGCCCCTGACTTAATTACAGTTCAATGGGAAGCCATGGGCCCTCTGCCTCCCGCCTTCTATCACAATTCTATGGGGCCCCCTGCCTCCCCAGCTTGGCTCCTGGAGACCCATTAAATTCTGCCTATTGTGTGTAAACTGCTGAACACCTCTAAGTGTGGTTCATGACTATTTTGAACCCTTTGCTTATTCCTAGTTACATGAGAATATGTAAATTATACTGTCCCCTACCTTACTAAACATCAGAAATTGGAGGAGGGGGATCTGGGGGGTGGGGAGATTGAATTCTCACAATTCAACTAATCAACAATTTGGTTTTCACACCTGTTTAGCATCTAATGGCAGAGAAGGCTAGATGGCCTGAATGGCCTACTCCTGCTCCTATATTCCTATGTTAACTGCCCTCTGAAATGGCCGAGCAAGCCACTCAGTTGTCAAGGGCAATTAGGGATGGGCAACAAATGCTAGCTTTGCCAGCAACAGTTGAAGATTGTGCACAGATTCTGTTATACACCACAGGAATTGGGCCACAGTTTGGTATTATGACTCAGAGAGGGTACATTTCTTCTTTGTCAGCCAAAGGTATTAAGGGATAAGAGGTGAAGGCGGGTACATGCAGTTAGGTTGCAGATCAATCATGACCTCATTGAATGGGGGAATAGGCTCGAGGGGCGAGATGGCCTATTCCTGTTGCTATGTTCCATATTGTACCATTGCCCTAAACTGTCCCCTTGGGGGGAGGAGGGGGTGCTGTGAGATTGACATTGTTAAAATATGCTTGTCCTTATATTGGCATCCAATTTTGTCTGATTACATCTGTACAGTGTGATTTTTTTTCTCCGTTAAAACGCTATATAAATGCAAGTTGTTGTTGTTTCCTTGGGCCAGCGAGCAGGAAGGAATATATGAACTATGTTTTACACTGGTATTTTACATGTGCTGCATGTAACCTTGTTTTCCTATTGTTAAATGTCATATTGTAGTTCAAGATAAATAACATTTAATTCTTCAAAATTGAGAGTACCTATAGGGAGTAGGCAACTTGCACATGCGCACATATATGTTCTTAATATGTATGTAGTGGCAGACTATTCACTTAAAACATCAGATCATTAAAAAGCTGTACTTTGTCTCCTAAACTAGCCTGGTGTATTGTACGGAGCACTTGGATGACCAATTCCTTGACTCCAATCGCCTTCAATGAATCTTCTATACCTTGTGAGATAACTTGAAACAGTGGGTGCTCTTTGTGTGACTGAAAGGTCGGTTAGTGGTTGCAGTGAATGGCCCTTTTCATATTGAGATGCAGTCAGAATCGATGAATTGTGACAGCTACCCGCTTATCTACTTAGTTTGTCCCCGCCAGAGAGAGTTTTTGTTTAACCTGACAGATAAAAGTATCAGTATGCTCCTGTAATGTGTTGCTATGAGGATCACAGTGCCTTCAAGATGATATTTTTGCACTCTTATAAAATCTTTCTGTTCACTCCAATCCCTTGGCATTTGTTATATTGATAACTCAGCTGGCCTTTTGTACTGAAGATACTTAAGATTCATATGTGGACAAAATTTTAAAAAGAAAAATGCAAAACAAAAATTTTTCCCTTCTCTCAAGATGGCTGACTGTTGTTGCAGTCCTCCAGTACCCAAACCAAATGGGATGTTTGTGCATGTGAAAAACAGATGTACCATATTCTGGGATTGATATTAGCCCCCAGTGCATTTTGGGCAGGGGTGAGGAGAGTGCAAAACACACTTGCAAGCCCAGGTTTGAGGCCTGGAATGTTTTGACTCCTGGGTCTCAACTTCATGCTGCCCGTCTTTGGCTCATTCTAACCAGGTAGAAAGTGGCAGCTGTCCAGCAGGCAGCAGAATATCGGGTGGCCAGAGGGGCACTGGCTGGCACCAAATGAAGGATCATTCTTTTGGGCCTCCTTATCTCGAGAGACAATGGATACGCGCCTGGAGGTGGTCAGTGGTTTGTGAAGCAGCGCCTGGAGTGGCTATAAAGGCCAATTCTGGAGTGACAGGCTCTTCCACAGGTGCTGCAGAGAAATTTGTTTGTTGGGGCTGTTGCACAGTTGGCTCTCCCCTTGCGCCTCTGTCTTTTTTCCTGCCAACTACTAAGTCTCTTCGACTCGCCACAATTTAGCCCTGTCTTTATGGCTGCCCGCCAGCTCTGGCGAATGCTGGCAACTGACTCCCACGACTTGTGATCAATGTCACACGATTTCATGTCGCGTTTGCAGACGTCTTTATAACGGAGACATGGACGGCCGGTGGGTCTGATACCAGTGGCGAGCTCGCTGTACAATGTGTCTTTGGGGATCCTGCCATCTTCCATGCGGCTCACATGGCCAAGCCATCTCAAGCGCCGCTGACTCAGTAGTGTGTATAAGCTGGGGATGTTGGCCGCTTCAAGGACTTCTGTGTTGGAGATATAGTCCTGCCACCTGATGCCAAGTATTCTCCGAAGGCAGCGAAGATGGAATGAATTGAGACGTCGCTCTTGGCTGGCATACGTTGTCCAGGCCTCGCTGCCGTAGAGCAAGGTACTGAGGACACAGGCCTGATACACTCGGACTTTTGTGTTCCGTGTCAGTGCGCCATTTTCCCACACTCTCTTGGCCAGTCTGAACATAGCAGTGGAAGCCTTACCCATGCGCTTGTTGATTTCTGCATCTAGAGACAGGTTACTGGTGATAGTTGAGCCTAGGTAGGTGAACTCTTGAACCACTTCCAGAGCGTGGTCGCCAATATTGATGGATGGAGCATTTCTGACATCCTGCCCCATGATGTTCGTTTTCTTGAGGCTGATGGTTAGGCCAAATTCATTGCAGGCAGACGCAAACCTGTCGATGAGACTCTGCAGGCATTCTTCAGTGTGAGATGTTAAAGCAGCATCGTCAGCAAAGAGGAGTTCTCTGATGAGGACTTTCCGTACTTTGGACTTCGCTCTTAGACGGGCAAGGTTGAACAACCTGCCCCCTGATCTTGTGTGGAGGAAAATTCCTTCTTCAGAGGATTTGAACGCATGTGAAAGCAGCAGGGAGAAGAAAATCCCAAAAAGTGTGGGTGCGAGAACACAGCCCTGTTTCACACCACTCAGGATAGGAAAGGGCTCTGATGAGGAGCCACCATGTTGAATTGTGCCTTTCATATTGTCATGGAATGAGGTGATGATACTTAGTAGCTTTGGTGGACATCCGATCTTTTCTAGTAGTCTGAAGAGACCACGTCTGCTGACGAGGTCAAAGGCTTTGGTGAGATCAATGAAAGCAATGTAGAGGGGCATCTGTTGTTCACGGCATTTCTCCTGTATCTGACGAAGGGAGAACAGCATGTCAATAGTCGATCTCTCTGCACGAAAGCCACACTGTGCCTCAGGGTAGACGCGCTCGGCCAGCTTCTGGAGCCTGTTCAGAGCGACTCGAGCAAAGACTTTCCCCACTATGCTGAGCAGGGAGATTCCACGGTAGTTGTTGCAGTCACCGCGGTCACCTTTGTTTTTATAGAGGGTGATGATGTTGGCATCGCGCATGTCCTGGGGTACTGCTCCCTCGTCCCAGCACAGGCATAGCAGTTCATGTAGTGCTGAGAGTATAGCAGGCTTGGCACTCTTGATTATTTCAGGGGTAATGCTGTCCTTCCCAGGGGCTTTTCCGCTGGCTAGGGAATCAATGGCATCACTGAGTTCCGATTTGGTTGGCTGTATGTCCAGCTCATCCATGACTGGTAGAGGCTGGGCTGCATTGAGGGCAGCCTCAGTGACAGCATTCTCCCTGGAGTACAGTTCTAGGTAGTGCTCAACCCAGCGGTCCATCTGTTTGCGTTGGTCAGTGATTATGTCCCCCGATTTAGATTTGAGGGGGGTGATCTTCTTGATGGTTGGCCCAAGAGCTCTCTTCATGCCATCATACATTCCTCTGATGTTTCCGGTGTCTGAGGCCAGCTGAATATGACTGCATAGGTGTTGCCAGTAGTCGTTTGCGCAACGCCTAGCTGTTCTTTGTGCAGTACTTCTGGCTGCTTTAAGTGCTGCGGATGTTAAATCGCTGGGGGCTTTCTTGTAGTTCAAAAGTGCAATGCGCTTAGCGGCTATGACAGGTTCCAGCTCTTCATTATGAGATTGAAACCAGTCTGCATTTCTCTTCGCACTTTTGCCGTAGGTGGTCAAAGCTGACTCATAGATGGCGTCTCTGATGTGGGCCCACTTGGTCTCAGCATCCCCTGTGGGAGTGTTTTGAAGGGCTGTTACAAGTGAATTTAGAAATTTTTGTAACAGCTGTCGGTGAGAAATTCTGCTCGTGTTGATGCGCGGGTGGCCCTTCTGCTTGGAATGATGCAACTTCTTTGGTCTGAGTCTAACCTTGCTGCACACCAGGGAGTGGTCGGTGTCGCAGTCCGCACTGTGGAAGCTGCGTGTGATTTGAACACTGTTTAAGGCGGCTCGCCTTGTGACAATGAGGTCTAGCTGCTGCCAACGACGTGATCTTGGGTGCCTCCATGAAACCTGGTGACAGGGTTTAGTGTGAAAGAACGAGTTGGTGATGCAGAGGTTATGATAGGTACACAACTCAAGCAGTCTCTGCCCGTTCTCATTCATCCTTCCAACGCCATAGCGCCCAAGGCAGGAGGGCCATGAGTCATGGTCGGCCCCAACCCTGGCATTAAAGTCCCCCAGCAGGAATAGGTGTTCGGTGTTGGGGATGCTGCTAATGATGTTATGGAGTTGTTCATAGAACTGGTCTTTAGCTTCAGGTGCGGAACAGAGTGTTGGAGCATTATTACATGGGTATTACGTGGTCGTGGCAGAGGGTGTCAAGAGGGTCTTGTGGGAGGAAGGGGTGTCTAGGACAGGAGAGGTAACAAACGTCTCTGTGGGGTCGCAGGAGCACTCTTGCTCCTCCTGGCTCCACAAAGGAATGTTTGCTCCCTTATTTTGAGTCGGTCTCTAGCCTTCCAGACATCTGCTGACCTGCATTCACCTGGACTTTAAGCCCTGGCGGCTTCCTCGCTGAGGCCTGGGTTCAAATTTTCTCTGGTCCGAGTGGCACAATAGTAGCCAATTTGCATTAATTTGAGGTTCCTACTTGCTTCCTGCGGCACCTCAGCCATTGGAGTGTTGTGAGCAGGGCAGGAAGGACAATGCTGTATTTTAAAGACCCCACTCTATCTGTTCCTGGGTGGAGTGGGTTCAAATCAACTTCTCTGTCCAGACCACACTTTTTCCAGTACAGATCATATTTGACATCCCTTGTATTGGCCGCACTTAGTACCTCTCCTGGCATGCAAGTTGAGATCAACTAACGCAAAAGGGCAGGAATTAGAGACTGTCCATGCAATGGGTCTGGATTGTTCTTTGTGTGTTCTACCAGGATTAGGACTGGAGACCAGTGCAAACTACACCCCCCCCCCCCCCCCCCAACCCGGCCCCCAGCTCCCCAGCCATCACACTCTCCAATGGAATTTCAAGCCCAACAAATAAAGAACATTGTTGTCCACTTTCAAAACTTATTGCACAGTTTGACTTGTAAGGGAGAGCCCTGATTTCTGTCATGACTGAGATTTTCTCTCTGAGAGGGGGGGAGATTTCTTCTTCCAGACAGTTTGTGTTTCCCCAACCCCCCACAACGACCCAAGTTGTTTTTATTTAATAGAATGTAGCTTCACAATATTTTCTGGAATGTTTTCTTCCATTTCTTTCAAACCAGTTTTCTTTAAATTCTACTATTAAGACCGTCTTGGGCAGCTCTCAGGCCCTGTACATGCACAAATTAGTCCATCTCTTGTCTAATTCATGATGGGGGTCCCTCATTGGGAATTCTAACTTGGACAGAATATGTGGAAATGGATATAATCTGCTGGGGGTTTTGAGCTCTTGAAGTGAGGGTGATCTTGATATTGTCATGAAGACCCCCACCTGCCAAGAATGAGGCATATTAATTTTGTCATATGAGCATCAATTTTAAACTGTTGCTGGAGTGAAGAGATGACTTGTTTGAAGAGACCAGCAGTGTGGCTGGAAGAACATTTGCATACTAAGAGGCAGTGCTTGGAGAGACAAAAGAATTGCACAAGAATTGATTCAATTAACAGAGATTGGGCTGGGCAATGGTGATGCACATCTTGTCGTGGTGGGAGACAGCATTACAACCCCCCACCCCCCCTCAAAGAGCTTTGGAATCCACAAAAGATGCAGGAGAGTTTGTTGAAAAAAAAACTTAGTCACATAACTAACCTGCTGGCCAATTTGGAGTTTTGAATTGTGCTCACAGGACAGTTTGGTCAGATGGCAGTTTGCAACTGAAGCTGGAACAAGCGAGTCTCTCTCCTGGCTGGCTCTCTCTTGCTTTCTCCTAAGCCTCTGGACCCACTGAAGTCACGTAATCCTCGAGAGAAAAGACTCCTATATTGAAACAAGTTAAAGTGGCGCGGGGCCCGAACAAACAGCAAGACTTACCGGCAACCATAGACTCCACATCAAATTCAAGGGACTGTAACCACAATCCATCTATTGCCTCAAACATTTCCACTTTATTCCTTCTACGTTTTCTGTCTGTATCTGCATGTGTGCTTATCGCGTATGCATGCTAGCATGGTCGTGTCGCATATTCGTAATTGTTTTATTTTTATTTTATTTATTTTATTTAGAGATACAGCACTGACACAGGCCCTTCGGCCCACCAAGTCTGTGCCGACCATCACCACCCAATTATACTAATCCTACATTAATCCCATATTCCTACCACATCCCCACCTTTCCTCAATTCCCCTACCACCTACCTATACTAGGGGCAATTTATAATGGCCCATTTACCAATCAACCTGCAAGTCTTTGGCTGTGGGAGGAAACCAGAGCACGCGGTCACAGGGAGAACTTGCAAACTCCGCACAGGCAGTACCCGGAACCGAACCCGGGTCGCTGGAGCCGTGAGGCTGCGATGCTAACCACTGCGCCACTGTGCTGCCCAAAAAAAATTCCCAATGTGTTAACCGGATTAGAGTTTAAGATTAATAAACTTACACCTTGCTTGTTTAAATCTAAGAAAACCTATCTAATTGATGTCTTTGCCTTCCAATTGGAAAGCAGTGAACTGAGGGGGAGCTAAAAACACATTGCTTTTAAAATTAAACCCTGTTATGGTTGGACCAGGCAAAGGCTGACAGGGAACCCCTGGACCCCTAATTCACCTGGTCTTAACAATATCCAGAAGCTGTCTTTGCGCTATATTAGAACAGTTACCAAGAGGGGAAGTAATGTCATTTCTGAGCATTGAGTCCAAAAATCATTTTAAAAATACTTCAAAAATCTGGAACTGGTAATGATTTAACACTTTGAAGTATAAAATAAACAGAGGCAACAATTGGAACTATTATTAATAGAAAGTAGCAATGAGTATCTCTTGGATCACGAGCCAATAGGCAGGCTCATTGTTCTAATACTTAGCAACCACATCATTCAAGGTTTATCCAATCAAATTCAGCCATTGATGAATGTTGTTTCCAATGGACACCTGGTGTGCACACTCCATACAGCCTACATGAGGGAACGTCGATGGAAATAATCATTTTCACAGACTCTAAGGACAGGAAAAAAATGTCAGTAACAAATCAATCCCCTCGAGCCACCAGCTCACCAATCCTTCCAGTCTTTCTCTTTGGAGAAGACATGTAATTGTGTTTTCAACTTATTTATGTATTCAGATGGCCTTGCCTGGTAACTTAGTGTGCAAATTTGTTGGGTCTTACTCCTAGCCTTCTGGTTTTAAAATGGATGGCCTCTGATATTTGAACCCTTCACCATAGTACACCTTGCAACTGCAAAGTGACAGCAGAGGGCAGTTCCAACACATTCTCCTGGACTGCATTGCGGTACACTTTCTCCCCCCTGCTGATCATGCTCCAGGTGTTGAACTGTCATGTCCAGACATCAGCTGACCAGAATCTCCATGTGATAGATGCTTCTCACTTGTTGAGCGATTCTGATATAGAGAGTTGCACATCGCTATTGATACCAGGTCGTCCTCTGTTTACATTTTATCCCTTTAAAATTCACTTCTGTTGGATTGGAGATTGCATGGAATTTTAGAGTCTCAGCCACGCAGCTCCCAACGTGATCATTTTCTCTTGTCCTTAATCTTAGCTTTTCACCCTTTATGAAATGCAAAGATAACAGTTCAACAACTCTATCAAGCAGTTGAATTTTATCTTTTGAAATTAGTGCTTTTTTTTTGTAGTGTTCAGTATCCAAAAATAGACAGGCTAGAAATTGAAACTGGGGAAAATGGCAACCTATGACTGTGCTCACACAGTTCTTTCATCAGCAAGGAAGCAACAGTTGATGCAAGGAAGGCCATCTATTGGCAAGACCGTTGTCCAACAAAATGAGATTAAATGTAGGGATCAAGCGCACAGCAAAAATAAGTGTGTGTCACCATTATGAAATCAAAAGCTGCTTTGTTGTGAAGCGCACACTATCGCTCCAAAGACCCTTGTTCATTTCATTGTTAGCTGTCAATGGACTTTTTGAACTTCAAACCATAGAGTATCAGCACAGTGACTTACAGCTCTGTATTTTACACTACCCTGCTGGACTTGGGGAGACATCAACCACAAGACATGCTCATCTGTCACAATGTGTGTAATTTTTACATGACATTTTTTTTTACTGTAAATAAGAGATGATTTAGAGATAGTGAAATACATATCCAGGGCAATGTTTATTCCAGATTGATACTTCCCTGTCAGGGCGGACTGCACAACACAAGATTGAATTCACATTGACTCAGTGTAAAATACTTACAGCAAAGCCACTTGAGAATATCTGTCTTACAGGAGATTTTGCCTCCTGGCTCCCTAGATTCATGAGGCCTGCCATCATCCTTATTCCAGGGCTGTATTCAATTTATGAGCCTTGGCAACTAATGGAAAACCTACTTCCAAATAATTTACTGTACTCTAGAGCAAAATTTGTTTGATCTGAGTTTTTCTTTTACAGTTTCAACATGGTTTAACCCTTCTAAGTGCTTGATTTCTTTTCACCCTTCCACAGAGTGGCCAAGACATGAGATGAACGTTAACAAAACAGTTGGATCCTGTATTCAAGTGGGAGATGGGAAGGGAGTTGGTGACTGTACATTCTTATTTGGATGGATACACTTTGGTGGGTTCAGTTGCCTACCTCAGTTGTATCTGCCTTGGTGTCTGCCACATTGACTATTCTAGTGGCCAATTAAGCACAGAGAGGGGAAATGGAGGTTGTGAGTTAGATCCACACTTTAGTCTGTGGCTTGTATATATTGATGCAAGAAATTTTTTTGTATTTTGTCATGTGCTTTCTGTAAAGTGGTATTATAGGTCATTCTTCAGCTAGACAAAAGACTTTGAAGTACTTGAATCTGATGTTCTGACTGTTTCTTTCGGTTGTGTGAGCCAGTAAAAGGAAATGGAACTCTATACTTGAGGGTGCAGCATTGCAAATGCTTTTGAAGTGTCGCTCCATTGTTTCATTGTCTGCGTGCTCCACCATGCAGTGGGAGCCAATGGCACAAATCGAGATTGCGCAAACAGCAATGAGGTAAATGACCAAATAGTATGTTTTACTGAGGTATAAATATTAGCCAAACAGCTGCTGTTCTTTGAATAGCTCAAGGGATCTTTTACATCTACCTGCGAGAACATGTTGGGACCTTGGTTTAACGTCTAATCAGAAGACGGCACCTCCGACAGTGGGGCAATCCCTCTGTACTGCACTGAAGTGGCAGCCTGGACAATGCCCCGATCTGAGGCTTGAAACTGTTATCTTATTTGGGCACAAGAGCATGACCAACTGAACCAAGTTGATGCATTTAAGCGTACAACTCAGGAATATTTTGGTGTACGACTTAATCTAGTTGGACAAGGGAACAAAGCTACACCCTTGAATGTCCAAGCTGTTCTTGTGAGCTTTGCACAAGGATTTGGACAGTTACCTAGTTTTGTTGTTAAGCTGCAAGAATGAAGGGGTTTGGCAAGCTTTCTCCTTCAATGGGCATAATTTATTTTGCAGTCAAAACAGATATATCTGAATTTGTATGTCTCAAGGCCTTTGACAATATTGAGTAGGGACATGCAGTGAACCAGATAGTTACTGTTACAAATCACAGCCTAACAAATGGAGATTTGCTTCATCTCTCTTTCGATAGTCCTTTGGGTTTTAGTTTACTGAAGTGCCCAACTCTGGAGATCTAGTATCTGTTCCTATCAGTCTTTGAAATCAGGCTTGAGCAGCCTCACAGTGGCATTTACCAACTGCCCGCCTACACTCAAGATCTACAGCTTTGTACTTGTTTATTTTTATGATATTTGCTTTGTTCCCAATGCTCTTTAACCCACTGTTGTAGAACTGGTAGACGGTGAGCTAATGGATGGTGGCAAGCGACATTTAATCACACTGGGGGTGCCTTGCTCTAAGTGTATTAATACACGTGGCAGATGTTTGTCTACTCATAACTGGAGCACTCTCTTGCATAGCTTCACCAACTCCGTTTGAATCTCCGCTGCTTAAAGGAAAAGGGTAGCTATGCTGAGCATTGCAATATTTTAGAATAGACTGAACAATAACTAAGAAATAAAGGGCCCTCCCTTGCCCCAGTATCATATCATTGGGCAGTTGTGCTGTCTCATGCTTCAGTGATCACCTACTCATGCTGATTTACCTGATCTAAAGCATAAGAGTGGGATTTTGGATGGCATTAGCCATCCCTGGTACTAAGGTGGGTGCATCGGAGGGTGGTTGGCAGAGCATCGTGGTCAGGGAAAGGACAGCCCTGGGCAGGGAAGACCTAAGGTCTCCCTGTGGAACTTGGAGGCCACCTCTTGCCCCAGCTTCTTTTCTGGACAGCTTTGACAGGCAGGGAAGCCGCAAGGAATTCTCCACGCAGGCCTGGAGCTAAGATTGCAGTCGGGGCCCCTCTGACCTAATCAGAGCAGAGCTGCATATTTAAAACAGGACCCTGCTGCCTTTCAGTGGGTGTCACGTTCATCTGCTCTAAAGAAAAGGTTAATATCAGGACCTGCGGGAAGGCAGTGAGATCATAGGGGGTGAGTCACATAGAGCTGTTTAATTTCCTGCCTGGTTTCTAGTGGGTTGGGGGGTTAAAATTCCCACATTCCAATCTAAGGAATGGATCAGTTGTTGCCTTTCTTATCTCTTAGCCAGAAGGGCATGGATTCAAGTCTCACTTCAGTGTCTTGAGCATGTAATCTAGGCTGATACTTCAGTGCAGTACAGAGGGAGCGCTATAACTGTTGGAGGAGCTGTCTTTTGGGTTAGATATTAAACCAAGGCTCCATCTGCCCTCTCGGGTAGATGTAAGAGATCTCACTGAGCGATTCAAAGAAGAGCAGGAGAGTTCCCCCAGTATCTTGGCCAACAGTTATCCCTCAACCAACAGCTAAAGCAGATGAGCTGGTCATACATTTAATTTCTGTTTGCGGGAGCTTGCTGTGTGTAAATTGGCTGCCACATTTCCTGCATTACAAGTGCCTCCAGTTCGACAGTACGTCATCGGTTGTAAAGCGCTTTGGGAAGTCTTGAGGTCATGAAAGGCACGATATAAATGTGAGTCTTTTCTTTAGTCTGAACTACTCACAAATTGAAGGAATGTGGACAAAAATAATTCCAGAAAAAAAAAGAGAAGCGACGGAGATTGTTCTGAAAGGCAATTTTTTTTTTCTCTCCCGGAAAGCTGTCAAGATAAAATTCCCATTAAATGTGTTAAGCTCTTCCACTTGCTAACCATATTTATAGCTGAGTGAATTTTGTAGTGTTAATTAAACAGGCCCAAAAAGCTCTACTGTTACCAGGATATGCACTTAAAATAAACAAAGCTCTTGAGTGTTTCATTGATTTTCATGTTGCATCTAATTAAGTTTCAGCAATTAAGTGAGCTCGGAGAAAATGTTTCTAATTGAAGATTTTAAGCAAATCTGCCTGATGCTTGTCTGTCATATTTTTGTGGTTATTTTTCTAATGAGAAGTAAATTATCTTTATCAGCTCAAAGTAGTTCTTAATTACACCAGATGTCCAAACTGTAATTTCATTCTTGAGGCTTTCTTGAGGAGCCCAAGTGAAGAAGAGTGTGAGAAAAGATTTGTATTTATGTAGCACTGTTCCAAAATATTTTGCATGCAATTAATTTGAAGTAGCTTAACTAATGTTTTGCACGTAGCTGCAGCAGTCATTTTGCACACAGCAAGATCCCATGCGAGGTGAATTCTATTTTTGGTGGTGTTGGTTGAAGGAGCAATTGGAGACTACTTTTAACAACCTCAACCTTGAAAACATGCTGTTAAGAACGGAATGCTAGAAGCATGCAGTCTGATAGAGGAAAGATACATTAATGTTTTAAGTGGGATTCTACATCGGAATTCTGACAATCTTCTATCATAAAGACTGACTATTTCCACCTCCGCAATATCACCCATCTCCACTCCTTCCACAACCCATGTGCTATTAAAAGCCTCAACCATGTTTATCAAAGCTCTTCTGCTCATTATCGTAACTTGCACCAAGTTCCATTCACCCATCATCCCAATACTCGCTGACCTAGATTAGTTCCTGGTCCACCAAACCCTTGATTTTAAAATTCTCATTCTTGTTTTCAAATCTCTTCATTGCCTCACCCCCTCCTTATCTCTATATCCATTTCCAACTCTTCAAGAATTCTTTGTTCCTTCAGCTCTGACCAGTTGTGCATCCCCCTCACTTCTTTCCCTCCACCATTGATGGATGTGCCGTCTAGGCACTAAGTTCTGGAAGATCACTAAACCGCTCCATCTCTCCACCTGTCCTCCTTTAAAATACTCTTTAAAACTGACAAGCGTTTAGTTATCGTCACCTGTCCTAAGTCCCCTCCTTTGGTATGGTGTTAATTGTTATCTGATTGGGCTCCTGTGAGAAGCACCATGGGACATTTTAATACGTTAAAGGTGCTATATAAATGCACCTTGTTGCTGAAGGTTTAACATTAACTCGTCTTTCTCTTTTGCATACTGACTGATCTGTGTTTGATGAACAGTGTAATGTTGTGATAAATTACTGGTCAATGCTTGCTTTTTAAGACCAGCGTGAACAAGGTTTACTCTTATTCCCGTGCTTTCTTAAAGCCGATAAGGGAAAAATGAAAGTGTGGCTTTTATACTGAATTTCACAGTATCTGACAATAAAGATTTCTGTTGGTGGAATTCCAGGAGCTAGTTGAGGATAATCCCTGTTAAAGTACCAGTAAGTGTCTGTAGCCAAAGGCTTGAATTCTGATAAAGTGGTTGTTTTAAAAAAAAAATAAGCTTGATCCAGGATTTATAACATTAGCGTGGCCGCAGAACTGTGAAAATAATGTTTTAAAAATGAAACATTTTGAAGTCCCGATGTACAGGTACAGCGGAGCCCCCCAGGCCCTTCAATGTACTGTCCCAGTCCAGCAAATAACACAAAAAAATCTATGCATCAACCTATTTTCATAATGCATAACATGAGGATTATAAGCAGGACACTTAATGTTATTCATCCGTGTAATATAGTTTTTGCTTCCACTCACAGGTCTGTTTCAGTTGCAACTTTGCTGCCTGCGAGTTACGGGGTCAACTCCATCATGGAGATTAAAACCATATTACACGCACTGCCATTCAGAAGCCACGCATCTTTGTGCTGGATGGAAAGCATTTTCAATACCTTCTCCCACACCATCGCCGCCACCCGCCCCCCCCCCCCCCGCCACCCCCACCTCAGGAAGTCAGTCATCCCGTGACTGAGTTTAAATGGAAACAACACCAACTCGTATCGTGAAAGATACACGAGTAAAATCCTGTTTTATGGGAAACACCCATGTGCAAAGGATTAGGATCTGGGACACAGCCTACTGCCCTTGGGCAGAATTGGCAATGCTCAGTTCAGTGAGCTTTGAAACTGGTAATAATTAGGGAACATTTTGAAATCAGGATTATGCATTTAAATGATCTGCCTTGCATTTGAAATTCTGTTTCAGGAGAGTGACTGAAACCTGAATCGGTTCATTGGAATTCTGTGCTTTGGGCCAGCAGTTTGTTGATCTCTGTTTTCTGGATGTTGGTGATAAAATATTTGTCCTTGGGTCACATGAGTGGCCTCTGGTGTGCAATAATATCCTCCACACTTGCCTCCAGGCACAAAAATATTCAGTGACTCCTGTATAACATTTAGACGCAGCTCTACGACATCACCTTTCTATCTCTCATTCACTTTCCACGTGCAGTCACACATGTATAGTTTACTGACGTACCAAATATCCCTGTTTTTCCGCATGCTTGTAAACGTCATGTGGTATCCATCAACTTCCTTGATCTTTGTCCTCCAGGTTGAGTTCTATCTTCTCTTCTGTCTGCAGCCTTTGTCTTTCTTCCCAGTACCTATCTTGGAACTCCCCTGAGCAGCTCGCTCATGAGGTCTCCCAGGTACCTGAGCCAGCTTTTTATGACAGTGCCGACTAGTCCATTTCCAACCAGGTGCAGCACAGTGCCGGCCTCATCTAGTCTTGCTATCCTATCTTCATTCTTCTCAAGGAATATTGATTAGGAAGACAATGCAACTCTTTCATCTTCTTCAGCTGGTAGGACTCACTGCCAGAAGGATAGACAGTATTGAATGTTTAATATTCTGTCGGCTCCAGATCTTAGTATATAGCAGCTGAAAAGCACCAGCAACTTTGCTGACTCTTGCATTCATTTCCTTTTTAAGCTCACCATCAACTGCCATTATCCACCCTAAGTAGGTGGGTCTATACTTGGACAACATTGAAAGGGAAAACTGGGCAGGACCCTCATTCTCAGCATCAGTCCCTCCAATTTTACTGTTTGCCCTGCCCTGAAAGCCAGTGACCTCCTGCTGAGGTGAGTCCCGCAAACACAGGTTGCCTTTTGGTACCACACCCATGTGGCCATTAATCACAGATAAATCTTGACAAGTAGGGTTAACAGGCTATTCAACCAAACTGGAGCCTGTTTAAAAGCCTGCTACCTGACCTGAACTCCACGTGACCCGGCGACATGTGTCAGGCTCGGGTCAGGTCGGATACGTTCCTTCACAGGAAAGTGGCTCCACTGTTAATGTAATTTTTTGACTAGAAACGTGGTTTTGTTACAGTTATTTTAAGCTTGTGAAGATCAGCAACAAAGTGAAAAATGGAAGATAAGTTAACTGATGGTCGGGTCGGGCCCGGGAAAAAATGGAAGGATCCGGGCCTGGCTCGGGCTCTGGTAGGACGTGGTTCTGTCGGGCTCGGGTCGGGTTTTTTTTGCAGACCCGAGCAGGCCTTTAAGCCTGTTCTCACTTGCCTTTGATGCATGTAACTTCCAGCAGGGGAGGCTGGAATACAATCAGGAATAGGCACCCTGGTCGATTCTCCCCAAAATGGGTTAATTCTTTAATTTTCTCATACAGAAACACTCGTATTGATATCTGGAGTATATGTAGAGGGATAATGCTACTGTAAGTGCTAATCCCCAGATAAAAGACAGTTGCTGAGTTTCTTTTCTGCATCAGTTCCCTCTTATAATAACACTGTGCACAGACCTCTCTCAGGAATATAAGTGCCAGAACGCTTTAACCTGTTTGATTAGCACTGTTGGCTCAGCTTGGCATTCTCATGTCAGAGATCAAGACAATAACTGTTGCATTTTCAGCAGTCAGATTTGTGCATCAGCCGAAAAAAGTATTTACATTTATGTTGCACCTTATCACATCCTCAAGGTGTCCCAAATGGTCTCTCAGCCAACAGATTACTTTTGAAGTGCAGTCATTCTTGTTATGTAGGCAAATGGAACGCATGCAAGATCTCACAAGCAACACATGAGATAAATGTGGTTTTGGTCGTGTTGGTCATGAGAGGAATTTTGAGCAGGACAGCAGGAGAACACCATCTGCTCCTTGTTAAATATTGCATTGGGGTCTTCAGCATGACACTGGTGGGGACGGTGGAGGAGTTAAGATTTTCATTGGGGGGGGGTTGGAGGAAATGGTGGGGAGGGGTGAATTTTAAACTTTGTGCAGTCTGGCGGGGAGAAGGTCAGATTTAAAAGGTAAGTGCTTTGGTGGGGGGGGAAGGGTAAATAGTTAAGTAATTGTAATTGGGGGGTGGGAAAGGTGCATTAGAAATTTATTAACTTTTGGGGGGAGTTGTAGCTTTAAAAATTTAAATATGCCACAGAACTGGCTTCCCTTTAAAAATGGTGCCAGTGCCTGCACACAGGCAGCTGACGTCATTGCTGGTTGTGGACAGCCCGCCCCCTCCACGTGATGATGTGATTTGGGGGGGGGCGCGCCCCGGCTATTTAAATGAGCTACCGTACGGGAGATTGCTTTATAAGTTTTGTAAGTATATTAAGGGCAAGAGGATAACCAGGGAAAGAGTAGGGGCCCATTAGGGACCAAAGTGGCAATCTGTGTGTGGAGTCGGAGGACGTAGGTGAGGTTTTAAATGATTGCTTTTCATCTGTGGTCACTATGGAGAAGGACGATGTAGGTGTAGAGATCAGCGAAAGGGATTGTGATATGCTCAAACAAATTAGCATTGAATGGGGGAGGAATTAGCAGTTTTAGTGGGCTAAAAATAGATAAATCCCCAGGCCCAGATGAGATGTATCCCAGACTGCTGCATGAGGCAAGGGAGGAGATTGCAGGGGCTCTGACACAAATTTTCAAATCCTCTCTGGCCACAGGAGAGGTGCTGGAGGACAGCGAATGTAGTACCATTATTCAAGAAGGATAGTAGGGATAAACCAGTTAATTACAGGCCAGTGAGTCTAACATCAGTGGCAGGGAAACTACTGGAAAAAATCCTGAGGGACCGGATTAATCTCCACTTGGAGAGGCAGGGATTAATCAAGGATAGTCAAAATGGCTTTGTCAGGGGGAGATCGCGTCTAACAAATTTGATTGAATTTTTTGAGGAGGTGACTAGATGTGTATTTGAGGGTAAAGCAGTTGATGTAGTCTACATGGACTTCAGTAAGGCTTTTGATAAGGTCCCGCATGGGAGATTGGTTAAGAAGGTAAGAGCCCATGGGATCCAGGACAATTTGGCAAATTGGATCCAAAATTGGCTTAGTGGCAGGAGGCAGAAGGTGATGGTTGAGGGTTGTTTTTTCGATTGGAAGCCAGTGACCAGTGGTGTACCGCAGAGATTGGTGCTGGGACCCTTGCTGTTTATAGTGTACATTAATGATTTAGACATGAATATAGGAGGTATGATCAGTAAGTTCACAGATGACACGAAAATTGGTGGTGTCGTAAATAATGAGCAGGAAAGCCTTAGATTACAGGACGATATAGATGGGCTGGTAAAATGGGCGGAGCTGTGGCAAATGGAATTTAATTCTGAGAAGTGTGAAGTGATGCATTTTGGGAGGCCTAACAGGGAAAGGAATATACAAAGAATGGTAGGACCCTAGGGTACGGAGGGTCAGAGGGACCTTGGTGTACTTGTCCATAGATCACTGAAGGCAGCAGCACAGATAGATAAGGTGGTTAAGAAGGCATATGGGATATTTGCCTTTATTAGCCAAGGCATAGAGTACAAGAGCAGGGAGGTTATGATGGAGCTGTATAAAATGCTAGTTAGGCCACAGCTGGAGTACTGTGTACAGTTCTGGTTGCTACACTATAGGAAGGATGTGATTGCACTGGAGAAGGTGCAGAGGAGATTCACCAGGATGTTGCCTGGGCTGGAGCATTTCAGCTATGAAGAGTGGCTGGATAGGCTAAGGTTGTTTTCCTTAGAGCAGAGAAGGCTGAGGAGGGACCTGACTGAGGTATACAAGATTATGAAGGGCATAAATAGGGTAGATAGAAACTATTTCCCTCAGCGGAGGTGTCAATAACCAGGGGCATAGATTTAAGGTAAGGGGCAGGAAGTTTAGAGGGGATTTGAGGAAAACATTTTTCACCCAGACGGTGGTTGGAATCTGGAACACACTGCCTGAAGGGGTGGTAGAGGCAGGAACCCTCACAACATTTAAGAAGCATTTAGATGAGCACTTGAAACGCCATAGCATACAAGGCTACGGGCCAAGTGCTGGAAAATGGGATTAGAATAGTTAGGTGCTTGATAGCTGGCACAGACGCAATGGGCCAAAGGGCCTGTATCTGTGCTGTATAACTCTGAGTCTATGACTATGACTCTTTGGCATGCAGCCCGTGCATGTGCAATGCCATCTTTTGAGCTCGCCACTGAGATCGGTGGCGGGCTCTTAAAATTCAGCTCACTGAGTGGATTCTTGCTGGTTGATAAGGAATGATGTAATTCTGGTCCATAACAGTAAGCTTCCAGATGACTCAGGTCTGTTCAGTTTCAACCATGAAAACTAGGAGCCCAACAGTTATACATATTCGTAGCTTATCAGAGGGTTTCTGAAACTTTTTGTTTGCCCTAAAATATGAATAATAAGTGTGTTGTATTGTGAATTCTAGATAATGTTTATAATATGTAATGGAATAGATGTTTATTAAACTGTGGATGGTCAGTCAAATTAGCCCATAACCAGGTCTGCCTGTCCAAGACTTTCTTTGGAAAGTTAGGAGACCCAGGGAATTAATTAAATGGATTTTCCCTAGCTGAGGTTCAGCGAGCCGACCCAGTATTGCGAGACAAAAACAAGAAATGCTGGAATCACTCAGCAGGTCTGGCAGCATCTGTGGAAAGAGAAGCAGAGTTAACGTTTCGGGTCAGTGACCCTTCTTCGGAACTGACAAATATTAGAAAAGTCACAGATTATAAACAAGTGAGGTGGGGGTTGGGCAAGAGATAACAAAGGAGAAGGTGCAGATTGGACCAGGCCACATAGCTGACCAAAAGGTCACGGAGCAAAGGCAAACAATATGTTAATGGTGTTTTGAAAGACAAAGCATTAGTACAGATTAGGTGTGAATATACTGAATATAGAACATCAGCAAGTGCAAACCTGAAGAAAAACAACCTGAAAAAAACACAGTATTGCGAGAGTTAGCACAAGCTGAATGTGAAGCAGAGGGAGTCCCTGATTGCTGCTACTCAAAAACTGAGGTACCGATGAGGAAATTGAGTTCTCTTCACAGATCGAAAAGCAAGGAGTGGGCAGTAGTTCACCAGTTAGTGGTGCCGCAGAGGTATCGGAGAGAAATGTTAAGAAGGGCCCACGAGACTACAGTGGGTGTACATGCTGGTACGCGAAAGACCAAAGCCTGCATAAGACAGCAGTTTGACTGGCCAAAACTCCACAAAGATTGTGGTGGAGTACTGCAGGAGTTGCCACATGCTCCAGGTTGAGGGGAAACCCCAATCTACAGTGAAACCTGCGCCCCTTAGTCCTGGAGGACCCTCCAGCAGAGGGCTGGTGAACTGTAAGGGATCTCCGCTGAGAACAAAATGGGACAGGCAGGCACAATGCTGGCAGAAGGTTAGAAAGGGAAGGGAAGGGGAAAAAGTGACCAAGAGGGCAGGTTAAAGGAAATCCGGGAGAAATCCCAGATGAAAACCCCTACTATCCGGTACCAGCATATACCCACTGTAGTCTCGTGGGCCCTTCTTAATATTTCTCTCCGATACCTCTGCGGCACCACTATCTGGTGAACTACTGCCCACTCCTTGCTCTTAGATCTGTGAAGAGAACTCTATTTCCTCATCGGTACCTCATTCTTTAAGTAGCAGCAATCAGGGACTCCCTCTGCTTCACTTTCAGCCTGTGCTAACTCTCGCAATACTGGGTCGGCTCGCTGAACCTCAGCGAGGGAAAATCCATTTATTTAATTCCCTGGGTCTCCTAACTTTCCAAAGAAAGTCTTGGACAGACAGACCTCATGGTCGTTTGCCTGCAGTGCTAATGTAGTCGTCTCTGGGGGAGCTGGTTTGATCATGGCCTGATCCACTACACATTCAGGGAAACTGCAGGGGTCCGTCTCCCACTACTGCCCTGTCTCTCTGACCTCCAGCGGTCTTTCTTTCACCCCCGCCAGATCATTACCTAGGAGCAGATCAGCCCCATCCACAGGCAAACTAGGAACAATCCCTACAGTCACCAGTCCCAAAACTAGGTCCCACTCCAGGTGCAGCTACAGGGATACACTGCGCTCCAATACCATTCACCACCAGTCTGGTATTCATTGCAGTCTCTGGGGGAGAGGTCAGGCCTTTTCCCGGTAAAAGGGATCTAGTGGCCCCTGTGTCCCTGAGAATGACTACGGGCTTGCTTGCCCCATTCGAGGGGTATGGGGTTACTCTCCCTTCAGACACAAAACCCGGATAACCCTAGGAACCCTATTAAATTTTCCTGCACTTGCAGTGGGAGACTTCCTGGGTCTGACTCATATTGCAGTTAAAGCCACAGCTTGTTCTGCTGTGCTTTCCATCAAGGTCCTGTCTTCACTAAGCAGGTGTGCCCTGATTAATCCTATAGGTTTTCCATTTTGTTTCCAATAGTCAGCTCTTAAATGCCCTGCTTTACTACAATGAAAGCACACAGGTCTCCAGGTCTCACTCTTGCTCACAGCAGCTTTTGGCTAGGGGAGGGCCCTCTGTGTCTCCTGCTTTCCTTTCTCTCCCAGGACTGCTTGGGCTCCTATCACTTTCCCACCCTTTGTCCCTTTCGGATTTATGGGGGTGACGCGGAAAGGTTCTCCCCTGGGAAACCGACTTATAAATTAAAGCAAACTCATCGGCCAGGACTGCTGCTTGCCAGGCTCTTTGGACCCACTGCTCCTCTACTGGGTCTTTATGGAGAGTGGGAGAGAGTATTAAATTCCTCTAACAGAATTACTTCTCTCCGATTCTCATAGCTGAGCTGTACTTTAAGAGCCCTCAGCCACTGGTCAAAAGCCAGCTGCTTACTTCTTTCAAACTCCAGGTAAGTTTGATTAGATTGCTTCTTGAGGGTTCTAAACTTTTGGCAATAGGCTTCGGGTACTAATTCATATGCCCTGAGGATAGCATTTGTGGTCAGATCATAATTTGATGAACTCTCATCTGGCAACAGGGAATAAACCTCATGAGCTTTTCCAGTTAGTTTGCTTTGTAGTAAAAGAGGCCAGGTCTGCCTTGCCAGTTTCTGAAAGGACACCAAAAATGTTTCTATATCCTCCTCATTGGATTTGGAATTAGTGGAACTAGTTTTAACAGTTTTGTATCCAATCCTGAATTATGCTCCTTCATTTTGGTCATGCTTTCTCTGGGGTTACTCTGTCCACGACGCCCCCCCCCCCCCCCCCCCTAGTTAACTCAAGCCACTTCAACTCTCTATCGTCACATTCCTTCCGGAATACTCTTTCTCTCTCTCCCTCTGCTCAAATTCAAGGTTCCTCTGTTCCAAATGTATCTTTGCTAACAATATCCTGTCGGGGTCTGCTTCTAACCCTGTTTCTGCTTCTTCAGATTCAAGGAAAAAATGGTTGGCCATTAGTATTAGGAGTTCAGACTTCCTAGCCTTGCCACGTAATCCCAAACTGCTCAGCCATTTTTCTCAACTCCTCCATAGACAGTGCTTTTAACTTATCCCAAGTTACTTCACCCTGGCTTAGAGAGCTGCTAGCTTCAGTCGCAGACATGTTAGTATTCAATCACACACAACCACAAGAAAACCTGAACTGAAATCTTGCTCTTTTTTGATTGGGAACAATTTGGCTTCCCACTTCCAATTTCTCTCATTCGTCTGTGGGTAAAATCCCAGACAGTAGCACCCAAATTTCTGTTACGACTAGGTGAGAAAGAGGGCTAGGGTTCCCTTTCAGCCTTCACCTGGTCTTATTGTAACGGGTTTTAATTTTAAACACGCTGTGGTTTTAGCTTCCCCTTGGTGAATCCTTGTTCACCGCTTTCCAATCTTAAGGCAAAGAAACCAGCACAAACAGGCTTTCTTAGGTTTAAAGGAGAAAAGTTGAAATTTCTTAAACTCTAATTCGGTTAATGCCTACGGATACATGACGTGCCCATGCTGGCATGCACACGCGATACACACATACAAATAGAGACAAAAGAGCAGAAGAAAAATAAGTGCAAGGGTTTGATGCAATTTCTGAAGAATTGTTGTTACTGTTCTTCAAGCTCACTGTAGAGTCCTTGATTCAGGAAGATCTTGCTTTTCGTTGGGGCGCAGTATTATTCTCAAACCTTGTTTGCTGTAGGAGACTTTTCTCTCTTGGAGTTCATGTGTCTTTAGAGGCTTGTGAGAATGAGATGGGTGCAGACAGGAGATATCAGTCTAGGAGCAAACAGGTTTTCTGCCCAAACTGTTCCAAGGTCTGCCGTGGGACTACAGGGACCTGGGGGTATCAGTGCACAAATTGTTGAAGGTGGCAGGGCAGGTTGAGAAAGCAATTAATAAAGCATTCGGGATCCTGGGCTTTATAAATAGGTGCAGAGAGTACAAAAGCAAGAAAGTTATGGTGAACCTCAGAAAGCACAGGTTCGGCCTCAACTGGATTATTGTGTCCCATTCTGGGCACCAGACTTTAGGAAGGATGTGAAGGCATTGGAGGGGGTGCAACAACGATTTTTGATAATGGTTCCAGGGATGAGAGACTTCAGTTGTGTGGATAGATTGGAGACGCTGGGGCTTTTCTCAGAGAAGAGAAGTTTAAGAGGAGACTTGATAGTGGTTTTCAAAATCATGAGCGGTCTGGACAGAGTAAATGGAGAGAAACTGTTGCCATTGGCTGAAGAGTCAGAACTAGAGGAGACTGATTTAAGATGATTGGCAAAAGAATTAAGCGGCATAAGGAAAAGGTTTTTACACAGTGGGCCAGATGCAGTAACCATTCCATGATGTGGTAGTGTACAACATCAAACTGTTCTGGATTCATGTGATGCCATATAGTGGAGCAGACCATTGGAAATTAGTGATACTGTGCGAAAATAAAAACACACCTCTGTGGGTCACAGAGATGACTCACAGCATAATGGATTGTACAGATCAGTACAATTGTGTTCAGTACAACAAGTTGTTCCAGCTCAATGTAATGACAGGCAGTGTAATAATGCAAAAGTCATGCTTCGACCCAGTACATTATCTTTGTTCACCACCAACAGTAGCAAAGCTAAAATGTGAACAACATGGTGTCACTGCTGTCAGTCACCCACAAGGAATCCTTTTCTTCCGGTGATAAATACCATGATAACTGGGAGCTCCTATTCAGCCAAGATGAACTGGCCCTCTGTTCCAACTCCAAACAATGGATTCTTTCCTAAGCTTACATTAGGGAAGGAGAGAAAAGGAGGATGGGAGTGGAAAGGGAGGGGAAGGAGAGGAGGAAGGTAGGCCTTGGAGCACAGCAGAGCCAAGAATGGGGGCCAGGGGACAGGGCCCAATGAGTATAGTATAGCAAGGGTAAGGGAATAGTGGAGGATCATGGGGAAGGAGATAGGCACAGCTAGTTTGGGAGTGACAGAATGACAGCGGTTGGGAATAGTGGACGATTGTGGGGGGAGGGCATAGGGACTAACTCTGTCATTGCCATGGGGGCTGTAGATCTTGCATGGCATTGTGAGGGCCTGTAGATGGGATATGTGGCATTGCCCTGGATGCAGACAGTACACTTGTGATGCCATAGAGTCATAGAATGGTTACTGCACAGAAGGAGGCCATCCAGCCCGTTGTGTCTGTTCAGGCTCTCTGCAAGAGTAACTCAGCTAGTCCCATTACCCTGCCTTTTCCTGTAGCCCTGTAATTTTTTTTCTCTACAGATAATTTAATTCCCTTTTGAAAGCCACAATTGAATCTGCTTCCACTACACTCTCAGGCATTGCATTCCAGATACTAACCACTTGCTGTGTTTAAAAAAAAAACATATATTAATTCTTTAAATGCTAGCCATTGCCTGTCGACTTTCATATCTTTTAATGCAATTTCCCAATCTACCACAGCCAACTTGCCCCTCACACCTTTGTTTTTTCGTTTCCTTTGTTTAGATTTAAGACCCTATGTCACCTGTTGCTTTTGCCAGTCACCTTAAATCAGTCTCCTCCAGTTCTCGACTCTTCTGCCAATGGGAACGATTTCTCTCTATCTACTCTGTCCAGCCCGCTCATGATTTTGAACACCTAATCGATCTAGGGCAACCTGTAAAACATGGCATTGATCTAGAATAGTTCCATATTGCCTGAAGCAATGTGGTTTAAATCATGCAATGTATAAAAGCATATTTGCAAAATAACTGAAGGAATTCCTGAATGTTTGGCACTGGTGTACTTCAGAAGTTTGGATTTGTTTGACGTGGCAGAGGTTAATTTTGGGGCGTGTCAATGAAATGGTTAACAGCTGCAGTATTTTAAGAGTTATTGGATCTATTTAAAAATGGCTCCTTTATGTGAAAGTATTTGATACCAGCCCCACCCCCCCCCCCCCCCACCCCAGTGAGTTGAAGTGATTAATGGAAATAGCGATTTATGACATGAGCTGCTATTCTCTTTACTTCATAAACTAGGGGCTTGTAGAATTTAATCTAAAAGGTGTCTGAGGTTAGCATTGACTGATAGAACGTGTCATTCTATGTTGAAACCCTTTATTGACCCTTTGTACTTACAGTGCTTCACCTCAATGCCCTTTCTGTGGACCCCCATTCTGCTTCCTGGCAGGCCCATTTTAAATTTCCCCTGAGATTATTATTTCACTGTTGTTATTGCACCAATTTCTTTTTTAAGGATTACAAAATTGTTATTGAATCCCATTTGTTTCACCAGTCTTTATCCTGAGCTATTTGGAGATTGCTGCTTGTGCTACGGCTTTTAAGGTTTGTCCAAGGTCAGGGCTTCAGTGTTTAACTGATTGCATAGCCAGGACAGAACTGAAAGGGAACCTAGCCCTTGAGCATGATGTTAGCATAAGGGCCGATTTTTAAAAAAAATTATTAGTACATGTATGATCAGATACAGAGCAGGCCAACCCGTGTTATACTATCAGCACACTGCCTAGGAACACTAAAATGGATCTCGCCAGCTTCCCGTTAGACACACAGCACTTGCTTCTCCAGATCCCAAAAGCACAAGTCTTTGTAAATTCAGAACATTTGAAAGACCAGCACTAAAACACCCAGACCATGACCAAGGGAGGTGGAAGGAGAGGAGTGAGGTAGGCTTCGGAACACAGCATAACCAAGAGTGGAGGCAAGGTGATAAGACCCAGTATAGCAAGGGTGAGGGAATAGTGGCGGACTCTGGGAAAGGAGATGGGCACAGCCAGTTTGGGACTGGCCGAAGGACAGCAGTTGGGAATAGTGGTAATGTAAGACACTGTATAAATCAGGAAATAAGAGGTGCATGTAATAAGGGTAATACAGTAATCATGGAGGACCTCAATCTACATATAGATTGATTAAACCTAATTAGCACTAATTCTGTGGAGGACAAATTCCTGGAATGTATACAAGATTGTTTTCTAGAACAGTATATTGAGGAACCAGCTAGCGAACAGGCTGTTTTAGATCTAGTATTGTGAAATGAGATAGGGCTAATTAATAATCTCATTGTAAAGGAGCCTTTAGGGAAGAGTGACCATAATATGATAGAATTTTACATGACGTTTGAAAGTGATGTAATTCAGTCCGAAACTAGGGTCTTAAATCTAAACAAAGGAAACTCAGAAACGAAGGTGTGAGGGGCAAGTTGGCTTTGGCAGATTGCGAACTTACATTAAAAGATATGACGGTAGACAGGCAATGGCTAGCATTTAAAGAATTAATCCATGGTTTACAACAAATATACATTCCTTTGAGGTACAAAAACCCAACAAGAAAAGTGATCCAACCGTGGCTAACGAGCAGCTAAAGGTTGTATTAGATCAAAGGAAGAGGCTTATAAAATTGCCAAAAACTAGGAAACCTGAGAATTGGGAGCGTTTTAGAATTCAGCAGAGGACCAAGAAACTGATAAAGGGAAAATAGAATATTAAAGTAAACTAGCGAGAATCATGAAAACAGACTGTAAAAGCTTCTATAGGTATGTGAAAAGGAAACAATTAGCAAAGACACATGTAGGCCCATTACAGGCAGAGACAGGAAAACGTATATGGAAAATAAGGAAATGGCAGAGAAACTAAACAAATAATTTGTGTCTACCTTCACAGAGGAAGATAGAAAAAACCTCTCAGAAATACAAGAGAACCAAGATACTAGTGAGTATGAGGAACTGAAAGAAATTAGTATTAGTGAAAAAGTAGTACTGGAGCAATTAATGGGACTGAAAGTTGGTAAATCACCTGGACCTGATGATCTACGTCCCAGATAGTTGGAAAAGGTAGCTTTAGACATAGTGGGTGCATTGGTGATCATCTTCCAAAATTCTATAGATTCTGGAATAATTCCTGCAGATTGGAAGGTGGCAAATATTGCCCCACTATTTAAGAAAGCAGGGAGAGAGAAGACGGGGAACCACAGACCTGTTAGCCTGACATCATTAGGAGGGAAAATGCTGGATTCTATGATAAAGGATGTGATAACTGGACACTTAAAAAATAATGGTAGGATTGGGCAGTGTCAACATGGATTTATAAAAGGGAAATCATGTTTAACACACCTGTTAGAGTTTTCTCAGGACATAACTAGCAGAATAGCTAAGGGGAAACCAGTGGATGTGCTGTATTTGGATTTTCAGAAGCCTTTCAATAAGGTCCCATACACGAGGTTAATAAACAAAATTAGAGCACATGGGATTGGGGGCAATTTACTGGCATGGATTGAGAATTGGTTCACATACAGAAAATCGAGTAGGAATAAACGGTTCATTCTCAGGTTGGCAGGCTGTGACTAGTGGGGTACTGCAAGGATCAGTGCTTGGGCCCCGTCTATTCACAATCTATGTCAATGATTTGGATGTGGAGACCAAATAATTTTTGGAGACCAAACCAAAGATTTTTTCCAGAAGACCAAATGTAATACTTCCAAATTTGCTGATGACAAAACTAGGTGGGAATGAGTTGTGAGGAGGATGCAAAGAGGCTTCAGTGGGATTTAGACAGGCTAAGTGAGTGGGAAAGAACATGGCAGATGGAATATAATATGGAAAAATGTAAAGTTATCCACTTTGATAGGAAAAACAGAAATGCAGAGTACTTCTTAAATGATGAGCGATTGGCAAGTATTGATGTCCAAAGGGACCATGAGTCACTGAAAGCTAATGTGCAAGTGGAGCAAGCAATTAGGAAGGTAAATAGTATTTTTAGAACATTAGAACATTACAGCGCAGTACAGGCCCTTCGGCCCTCGATGTTGCGCCGACCTGTGAAACCATCTGACCTACACTATTCCATTTTCATCCATATGTCTATCCAATGACCACTTAAATGCCCTTAAAGTTGGCGAGTCTACTACTGTTGCAGGCAGGGCGTTCCACGCCCCTACTACTCTCTGAGTAAAGAAACTACCTCTGACATCTGTCCTATATCTATCACCCCTCAACTTAAAGCTATGTCCCCTCGTGTTTGCCATCACCATCCGAGGAAAAAGACTCTCACTATCCACCCTATCTAACCCTCTGATTATCTTATATGTCTCTATTAAGTCACCTCTCCTCCTCCTTTTCTCCAACGAAAACAACCTCAAGTCCCTGAGCCTTTCCTCGTAAGACCTTCCCTCCATACCAGGCAACATCCTAGTAAATCTCCTCTGCACCCTTTCCATAGCTTCCACATCCTTCCTATAATGCGGTGACCAGAACTGCACGCAATACTCCAGGTGCGGTCTCACCAGAGTTTTGTACAGCTGCAGCATGACCTCGTGGCTCCGAAACTCGATCCCCCTACTAATAAAAGCTAACACACCATATGCCTTCTTAACAGCCCTATTAACCTGGGTAGCAACCTTCAGGGATTTATGCACCTGGACACCAAGATCTCTCTGTTCATCTACACTACCAAGAATCTTCCCATTAGCCCAGTACCCTGCATTCCTGTTACTCCTTCCAAAGTGAATCACCTCGCACTTTTCCACATTAAACTCCATTTGCCATCTCTCAGCCCAGCTCTGCAGCCTATCTATGTCCCTCTGAACCCTACAACATCCTTCGGCACTATCCACAACTCCACCGACCTTAGTGTCATCCGCAAATTTACTAACCCACCCTTCTACACCCTCTTCCAGGTCATTTATAAAAATGACAAACAGCAGTGGCCCCAAAACAGATCCTTGCGGTACACCACTAATAACTAAACTCCAGGATGAACATTTGCCATCAACCACCACCCTCTGTCTTCTTTCAGCTAGCCAATTTCTGATCCAAAGCTCTAAATCACCTTCAACCCCATACTTCCGTCTTTTCTGCAATAGCCTACCATGGGGAACCTTATCAAACGCCTTACTGAAATCCATATACACCACATCCACTGCTTTACCCTCATCCACCTGTTTGGTCACCTTCTTGAAAAACTCAATAAGGTTTGTGAGGCACGACCTACCCGTCACAAAACCGTGCTGACCTTTATTGCAAGAGAATTTAAGTACAGGAGTAAAGAAATCTTGCTGCAATTGTATAGAGCCTTGGTGAGACCACAGCTGGCGTATTGTGTGCAGTTTTGGTCTCCTTTCCTAAGGAAGGATATACTGGCCATAGAGGGAATGCAACGAAGGTTCACCAGATTAATTCCTGGGATGGCAGGATTGTTCTCTGAGGAGAGAGATTGCAGAAACTGGGCCTGTATTCTCTAGAGTTTAGAAGAATGAGAAGTGATCTCATTGAGGCATACAAAATTCTTACAGGGCTCAATGGGGTAAACGCAGGAAGGATGTTTCCCCTGGCTGGGGTATCTAGAAACAGAGGGCAATGTCTCAGAATAAGGGATAAGCCACTTAGGACTGAGATGAGGAGGAATTTCTTCACTCAGAGGGTGGCGAATCTTTGGAATCCTCTACCCCAGACGGCCTTGAAGGCTCAGTTGGTGAATATGTTCAAGACAGAGATCAATAGATTTCTAGATATTAAAGGCATCAAGGGATATGGGGATAATGCGTTGAGATAGAAGATCAGCCATGATCTAGTTGAATGGTGGAGCAGGCTCGAGGGGCTGGATGGCCTACTCCTGATCCTGTTTCCTATGTTCTAGGGTATAGCCTAAAAATTAGAGCCAGGCCTTTCAGGAATGAAGTTAGGAAACACTTCTACATGTTGTGTGGTAGAAGTTTTGAACTCTCTTCTACAAATGACTGTGAATGCTAGGTCAGTTGTTAATTTTAAAACTGAGCTTGATAGTTTTCTGTTAACCAAAGCTATTAATGGATATAGACCATATAGAGTCAAGTCGCAGATTAGTCATGATCTCATTGAATGGTGGAATAAGCTCGAGGGGCTGAATGACCTACTCCTGTTCCTATGGTTCCTAAAATGCATTTGGAGTCCTAATGACATCTTGGGATCACAATTGACATTCATTAATGAGGCTCCTGCTTGAAGGAGCTGGGTACCTCATTCACCTAAAACAAGAACCCTGTTAAGACGGTGGTGGGTGGTTATCAGGCAGCAAGGTTTCAGAGATGATTTTAACTGCACGGCTGTCCCGTAACCCTCAGGCAGAGTGGGTTTAAATCACCCGCTGCGTACCCACAGGTCACAACCGAGTCCAATCTTGTACTCCGTGACATCTGCCTTTATGCATTTTCCAGTAGGAGTCACTGGATGGCAGTCAAGAATCTGAAATTTGCTGGATAGTTCCCTCATTGCTTGCCCAGCTGAGGTCAGATAACTTGGCACAGATCTGTTCTGGGTTCTTCCAGTTAGTATGAGTTAGGACTAAATCAAAAGGCACATTTACTCACTAAGCTATTGCAGAAGCCTCAGGGAATAGTTTTGAAACAGAGGAATAAGCAGACTCCTGACCTCCTTTGGCACTTGAGGTATCAGACTGAAATATCTGTAACTGGACAGGAAGCTGTAGAAAAGCTGACCCTTTAAAAAGCCTTGTTAGCAGTTTCATACAATAATGTGTAAGTCCTGCCACCAGCAGTTAGTGTTCAAAATTAAATACTGCTGCAGAAAAAAGGAATAGCGGGAACTGAGATCCAGCCTTCACTATTGTCAATGACTAAAAGAGTGCAGGTTGTGACACAGACATAATAGAGATTGGAGTCATTTGAGCAGTTACAGCCACAACAGCAGTTGGCGCACTTGAGGTCTGGAAGAGTGCCAGATTCCCCTCATGTTCTGGTCTTTATGCTGTGGTTCCATGTCAGTAGCAAAGACCAACAAGTGTCAGAATCACTTCAGACAGTTTATTTGATTGTCAGCAGTGATTTACACTGTCGTTTGTTAAAGTGGAGATCATCAGGTCAGATTGTGAAATTGGCATTGCAAGTTGAACAGAGGTGTTTTAGGCATCACAAGTGAGGTTTGTGGTATTTAGCTGCTGGTGTGAGAGGGAAGAGAGCATAGCACAGGAATGTTAAAGATTAACTAGCTTTGTAACATTGTCCCTATTTACCATAACATTTGAAGCCCCTCCCTCTTGCACAATATCTGGGATTTTCCAGCAAATTGGAAGTAATCAGTGCCAGTTGCTCACCCTCTCCAATTTTCATTCCTGACAAATGATCTCTTTGAGGCATGAAGTTAAGGCTAGGATTTGAATGTCTGTATTGAAATTAGTATTGGACTGGGAAACTCTGGATTTGGACTGGGATTACCAAATATAGAGGGTCACTGACCTGAAACGTTAACTCTGCTTCTCTCTCCAGATGCTGCCAGATCTGCTGAGTATTTCCAGCATTTCTTGTTTTTATCTCAGATTTCCAGCATCCGCAGTATTTTGCTTTTACCAAATATAGACTTGTTAGGAAATTTGAAACCCATGGGATAAAAGGGGCAGTAGCATCATGGATGCATAATTGGCTAAGTGATTAAAAAAAAGAATTGTGGTGAATATTTTTCAAAACTGAAGGGAGGTAGTCGATGGAATTTCCCAGGGTTCAATGCCAGGACCAATGCTGTTTTTGATGTACATTATTGGCTTAACTTTCGGGGTACAGGGCACAATTTTGAAATTTGCAGATGGCATGAAACTTGCAAGTGGAGTAACCAGTGAGGAAAACAGCAATCGGCTTCAAGAGAACAACGACAGACTGATGGATTGGGCAGAAACATAGCTGATGAAATTCAATGCAGGAACATGTGAGGTGATATATTTTGATAGGAAGAATGGGGAGCCAATACAATCTAAACAGTGCAATTTTTGAAGGTGCCAGGACAAGTTAACATACCAATTAATAAAGCATATGGGATCCTGGGCTTTATAAATAGAGGCATAGAGTACAAAAGCCAACAAGTTGTGCTAAACGTATATAAAATATCAGTTCGACCCCACCTGCAGTATTGTGTTTTGATTCTGGGCACCACACTTTCGGAAGGATATGAAGGCTTTAGAGAAGATACAGAACAGTTTTACTAGAATAGTCCCAGAGATGGGGATTATAGTTATGTGGATCGACTGGAGAAGGTAGGGTTGTTCTCCTTAGAACAAATAAGGCCAAGAGGAAATTTGGTAGAGGTGTTTAAAATCATGAAGCATTTATACAGAGTAAGTAAAGAGAAACTGAGAAAATAATCAGAGGGTGCAAAATTAAGGTGATTGGGAAAAGAACCAGAGGTGACATGAGGAAAAACATGTTAACACAATGAGTGGTGAGGATTTGGAATGCATTGCTCGATAAGATGGTGGAAACAAATTTAGTAGTAGTCTTCAGAAGGGAATTGGATAGATATTTGAAGGAGAAAATATTGCAGGGATATGGGGAAAGAGCAGAGGAGTGAAACTAGCTTGATTGCTCTTCAAAAGAGCCAACACATACTCGATGGGCCAAATGACCTTTAGTGCTGTACTGTTCTGATTCTACTCTGGATTGGATTAAAATACAGTGATGTTGGATTGGGGCACTCTAATATTGATTTAGAGCACTGGTGTTGGGCTGAGGCACTCAAAAAGTAACATAAGTTTGGTTATGAAAACAAAGTGCTGGAAATGCTCAGCCGGTCTGGCAGCATCTGTGGAGAGAGAAATAGAGTTAACGTTTCAGGTCTGTGACCTTTCATCAGAACAAAAATAAGTTTGGTAATGTTAGATTCAATAGGGAGGATGTGAGCACCGAAGACAGGGAAAGATCTAACCGCATGTTTGCCCTTTTCTGGTATAATTTCCATCAGTTTGGAGTCCATTGGAATTCAGCCAACAATCATTTATTTTAAAGGGTTAGAGATATTTTAACTATTGAAAGAGTCATTGTTACAAAGTAAATTCTTGATTTTCCTATCAGTTACTGGCAAAACACTGAGTATAACACAGAAGGCTTACACATATGCGTTATGACCAGGTGAGAAAGGGGTCTAGGGGGTCCCTCTCAGCCTTTGCCTGGTTTGACTATAGCAAGGTTTAGTTTTTAAAAACACTGTTTTTAGCTCCCCCTCAGTGAATCCTTGTTCATTGCTCTCCAATTGTAAGGCAAAGAAATCAACCAGACAGGTTTTCTTAGATTTAAACAAGAAAGGTGGAAGTTTATTAACCTTAAACTCTAATTCGAATGAAACGACCACAAATACGTGATGCGACTATGCTAGCATGCATACGCGATAAACATACACGCAGATAAAGACAGAAAAGTAGACAGAAAAAGACAGAAAAGGCCTAACCTGTTTAGCCGTTCTTGATAATTCATCCCTTCATCCCAGGAATCAGCCTAGTGAATGTCTTTTGCACTACCTCCAATGCTAGTGTATTCTTTCTTAAATACGGGGACCAAAATGGTGCACAGTACTCCAGGTGCGGCCTCTCCAACACCCTGTACAGTTGTAACAAGACTTCATTATTTTTAAACTCCAACCCCCTAGCAATAAAGGCCAAAATTCCATTGCTGAATTACTTGCTGAAGCTGCATGCTAACTTTTTGTGTTTCATGCACAAGAACAGGGGCGGCACAGTGGCGCAGTGGTTAGCACTGCAGCCTCACAGCTCCAGGGACCCGGGTTCAATTCTGGGTGCTGCCTGTGTGGAGTTTGCAAGTTCTCCCTGTGTCTGCGTGGGTTTCCTCCGGGTGCTCCGGTTTCCTCCCACATGCCAAAGACTTGCAGGTTGATAGGTTAATTGGCCATTATAAATTGCCCCTAGTATAGGCAGGTGGTAGGGAAATATAGGGACAGGTGGGGATGTGGTAGGAATATGGGATTAGTGTAGGATTAGTATAAATGGGTGGTTGATGGTCGGCACAGACTCGGTGGGCCGAAGGGCCTGTTTCAGTGCTGTATCTCTAAACTAAACTAAACACCCAGATCCCTCTGTGCTGCACTTTTTTGAAGTCTCTCTCCATTTAAATAATCGTCTGCCTTTTGATTCTTCCTATCAAAGTGCACGATCTCACACTTTCCTACATTAAACTCCATCTGCCAAGTTGTTGCCCACTCACTCAACCTGTCTATATCCCTTTGCAGATTCCTTATGTTCTCATCACAACACGCCCTCCCACCCATTTTTGTATCATCAGCAAATTTAGATATATTACACTCTACCCCCTCCTCCAAGTCATTAATATCGTTAGTAAATGACTGATCCCAGTGGCACTCCACTAGTTACGACTTTCCAACCTGAAAAAGACCCATTAATCCCGACTCTCTGTCTTCTGTGAGTTAACCAATCCTCAATCCATGCTAATACATTACCTCCAATACCGTGAGCTCCTATCTTGTGCAATAATCTTTTATGTGGCACTGTATCGAACTCCTTCTGGAAATCTAAATACACTACATCTACTGGTTCCCCTTTATCAACTCTGCTTGTTATATTCTCAAAGAACTCTAGCAAATTTGTCAAACATGATTTCCCTTTCACAAAACCATGTTGACTCTATTTGATTGCGTTAAGCCTTTCAAAATGTCCTGCTATTTCTTCCGCAATTATGGACTCCAGCATTTTCCCAATGACCGATGTTAGGATGACTGGCCTATAGTTTCTTGCTTTTTGTCTCCCTCCCTTCTTGAACAGGGGCTTCACATTAGCGGTTTTCCAACCCGCTGGGACCCTCCCGGAATTCAGTGAGTTCTGGAATATTTTGACCAATGCCTCCACTATCTCTGCAGCCATTTCCTTTGAAACCCTTTGATGCAGGCCATCAGATCCTGGCGACTTGTCTGCCTTTTGTCCCAGTAGTTTATAAAATACTTTGTCCTTAGTGATAGAGACTGTTACAAGATCTTTCCTCCCATTAGCTCCTTGCTTATCTGACATCTGTGGGATGTTTATAGTGTCCCCCACCGTGAAGACCAATGCAAAATATTGGTTTAAATTATCTGCCATTTCCCTGTTCCCTGTTTCAATTCTCCAGTCGCATCCTCCAAGGGTCCCTTACTCACTTTAGCTACTCTCTTTATATATACCTATTTGTTTTTATATTTCTTGCCAATTTACTTTCATAATCAATTTTCTCCCTCATTATTAGCTTTTTAGTCATCCGCTGCTGGTTCCTAAAAAGAATACCCAATCCTCTGGCCTACCACTAGTTTCCGCTGCTTTGTACGCCTTAGTTTTTGATTGGATACTCTCCTTGACCGCCTTTGTTAACCACGGGTGGTTCATCCTTCTTGTCGAGTCCTTCTTTTTGACCGGGATAAATTTTTGCTGAGCGTTGTGAAATATCTGCTTAAGTCTGCCACTGCTCAACCACTGACCTTCCCCTTAGTCTATTTTCCTAGCCCACTTTAGACAACTCTTTCTTCATACCTTCATAATTGTCCTTGTTTAAGTTGAGGACGCTGGTTTGAGACCCGAGTTGCTCGCCCTCAAACTGAATTTGAAATTCTACCATGTTGTGATCACTACCCCCAAGAGGATCCTTAACTACGATATCTCTTATTAATCCTACCTCATTACACATTACTAGATCTAAAATAGCCTGTAACCAGGTAGGTTCTGCATCGTATTGCTCTAAGTAACAATCCCTGGTGCACTCTGCAAATTCGTCTTCCATGTTACCTCTGCCAATCTGATTTGTCCAGTCAATATGCAGATTAAAATCACCCATGACCATTGTAGAGCCCTTCTTACACGCCTCCGTTATTTCCCGATTTATACTTTGCCCCACAATGAGGCAACTCTTCGGGGGTCTATAGATGACTCCCACCTGTGACTTCTTCCCCTTGCTATTCCTTATTTCCACCCAAACTGATTCCACATCACGATCTGTTGCACCTATATCACTACTCACCACCGCACTGATACCTTCCTTTATTAACAAAGCTACCCCACCTCCTTTTCCTTTTTGCCTATTTTTCCGGGACATTGAATTACCCTTGAATATTGAGTTCCCAGTCTTGGTCAACCTGCAACCATGTCTCTGCAATAACCATCAAGTCATACACATGTATTTCTATTTGGGCCGTCAACTCATCTATCTTGTTACAAATGCTGCGTGCATTCAGACAAAGGGCCTTAAGCTTTGACTTTTTACCATTATTACTCATTCTGGTTCTAATTTCTGCTGCACTATTCTTATATTTTCTGCCTCTTCACTATCCTGCACCTCTGCTTTCTCGTTTCTTTTTGATTTTTTAAACGTTTCTTCAATTGAACCCTCCCCCCAACTAATTAGTTTAAAGCCCTATCTACAACCCTAGTTATATGATTCACCAGGACACTGGTCCCAGCATGGTTCAAATGAAGCCTGTCCCAACGGAACAGTTCTCTCTTTCCCCAGTACTGGTGCCATTGCCCCATGAATCGGAACCCATTTCTCCCACACCAGTCTTTGAGCCAGGCGTTTACCCCTCTCATCTTATTTACCCTACACCAATTTGCACTTGGCTCAGGTAGTAATCCGGAGATTATTATGTTTGAGGTTCTGCTTTTTAATTCAGCCCCGAGCTGCTCATAGTCCCTCAGCAGAACCTCTTTCCTAGTCCTGCCTATGTTGTTGGTACCTACATGGACCACGGCACCTGGATCAACTGGATCCTTTCCCTCCCACTCCAAGTTCCTCTCCAGCTCAGAAGAGATGGCACCAGGTAGGCATCAGAGCCTTTGGGGCTCCCTGTCTTTGCTGCAGAGAACAGTATCTATTCCCCTAACTATCCTATCCCCTATTACTACTACATTTCTCTTTTCGCCCCCCCCCCCCACTTAAATGGCACTCTGAACCACGGTGCTGGGGTCAGTTTGCTCATCCTCCCTGCACTCTGTGCCCTCATCCATACCGGGAGCATGAACCTTGTACCGATTGGATAAGGGCAGTGGCTGAAGCTCCTGCAAAGCGAAATTCTGGATCCCCAGACCTGCCTCACTCGCAAGCATACCCTCCTGTCCCTGATCACGGTCTAAATTGGATGCCATTAATCTAAGGGGTGTGACTGTCTCCAGGTGTCCAGATAATTCTCCCCATCCCTGATGTGACGCAGTGTCCGCAGCTCGGACTCCAGCTCGTCAACTCAGAGCTGAAATTCCTTGAACAGCCAACACTTGCTGCAGATGTGGTCACTGTGGATCGCACCAGCGTCCACCAGCTCCCACAACAGCTGCAACACATCGCCTGCCCAGCCATCTCTATTCTATTTAATTAATTAATTTGGATGTTAAATATTTGGATGTTTGATGCTATGGGTGGCACAGTGGCGCAGTGGTTAGCACCGCAGCCTCACAGCTCCAGTGACCTGGGTTCGGTTCTGGGTACTGCCTGTGCGGAGTTTGCAAGTTCTCCCTGTGACTGCGTGGGTTTCCGCTGGGTGCTCCGGTTTCCTCCCACAGCCAAAGACTTGCAGGTTGATAGGTAAATTGGCCATTGTAAATTGCCCCTAGTGTAGGTAGGTGGTAGGAGAATGGTGGGGATGTGGTAGGGAATATGGGATTAATGTAGGATTAGTATAAATCAGTGGTTGTTGGTCTGCACAGACTCGGTGGGCCGAAGGGCCTGTTTCAGTGCTGTATGACTCTATGTTTCATTTAAATTAAATTAAATGAAAAGTACCTGTTTAAACAATCAATTGTAATGAATACTTCTAGTCCTGCTCTGTGTTTAGACTCTTATTATAACACTTACTGTTACACTACCACGATTGAAAACATTTTAATTACCCAGCTCCTAATTTGAACCAATACCATCCCTGCTGGTCCCTCTCTCTCTCTATATGGTAAATTATAAAATCCACCTTAATTTTTAGTTTTTATACTAATGAATCGATCAAGTCTTATTTTATATTTGATTAACTTAGATTAAATTAAAAGCTGACCGGTATACTCACCCTGGCCTGCTTTCTGTTACCCCGCGCTCTCTGTTCATTTTGACGTCACTTTTTGATTTTTGATTTGCCTCCGAACCTCCCGCTCCTCTCCCGCTGCTTCTCTCTGAATTTCCGAGGTTCTGGAGCACTTTTTAAATGCTCTCTTGTCCCACTGCTTCTCTCACATTACCTCTTGTCCCAGATAATCTACTCCGATCTCACCTTCCTGCTGTTAACCCTATAAATGCTGGTGCCAGGTATTTGAAGATGATCCTCAATCTGCTACAAAAACAGAACCACTGCACAGTAAAGCTGTCACAAGGATATGTTCAAACCAGGTTTCCAGTTTTGTCTGTGTCTGGCATGGAACAGGTAGGTTAAGCAGTTCGGTTACACAACAATGCTCCAAGCACTGCACTGGGACAAATTAGTATATACAGCCTTGTTAGTGGTAATGGGAATCCTTACACAACTTCACAAAATGTACTTGAGAAATTAAAACAAACACTGCCTCTTAATATCCTTTAGTGCATTGTTTTAATGTTTGTTGAACCATGCCTGCCAGCAGTAGTCCAATAAAATCCCTGTGTTTGTCTTTTGTGGCATCTGTAAAAGAGACAGACTGACTCATCCTCTGTGTTAGGTTGGGATGAGTTTGAGAAAGTTGATCTGAACCTGAGTTATTTTTAGTCCAATTTGCATGATTGGTGCCTGGATGGTCTTGTCGCTTAAAGGAAAATGATGTTGCCAATTGTGCAAATCTATTTCATCTACTACTGCTTGGAATCATAGTACTAACCTTGCAGGGAGGGAGCGCGGTAGCACAGGGAAGGCTTGGCAAGGCCAGAGATAGCGAGGTCCTGTCAAGTTTAATGGTAGGGCCTCATTATAATAGTTTTCTTCTGTTTTCCAAATTCACAGGCCTGCCAACTTCTGGGCAGGAAAAGCAGGCAGTCTCATTGGGACAGAGACAGAGATTGGTGCTTGTTGGTTGGGACAGGGGTAAGGGTGTGAGGGGGAAAGAGTGACAATCAGGAGGGAAGGAGCTAGAGTCGGGGCTGGAGGTGGGAAGTCGTCGATCACATCGGGGTGAGAAAATGACCACGATCGGCACGGGTGGCTGAAGACTTTCTTGAGGGACCAGAGGAGTACTCCTGCTCTTTCTGGCCCACAAGAAGTGCTGTAAGAAGTACTTGACTTACAGAGTTAACATCTCCTGCCTCCCTATTACTGCCAAGTTTCCCAACCCAGCTGGCAACTATTTCTTCACCCAGAGTGGTGAACCTGTGGAATTCGCTACCACAGAAAGCAGTTGAGGCCAAATCATTAAATATATTCAAGGAAGAGTTAGATATAGTTCTTAGGGCTAATGGGATCAAGGGATTCGGGGAGAAAACGGGAACAGGGTGCTGAGTTTGGATGATCAGCTATGATCGTATTGAATGGCGGAGCAGGCTCAAAGGGCCGAATGGCCTACTCCTGCTCCTATTTTTCTATGTTTCTAAATTTAAATCAGCCTCCCAATATGTTAATGAAGTGTTTCACCATTCTGAGGATTGGGGAAGGGATCGCCATCTTTTTAAATTTTTAACCCGCACCCAACCCCTCCCCACTCCCTGCCACCCCCCCCCTCCACCAACCCCGGACACTCTCCTGCCAGTTGTGGGGGCTGGGGGTCAGGGGATTAATATCAAGGCCATATATTTATACAGTACAAGGCGGCCATTTGACCTATCATGCCTGCCCTATCTCTTTCAAGAGTTATCCATTTAGTCCCATTCTCCTATCCTTTCCTCACAGCCCTGCTATTTTTTTTCCTTTTCCAGTGTATATCAAATTCCTTTTTGAAGGTTGCTATTGAATCTGCTTCTACCACCCTTTCGGGCAGTGAATTCCAGATCGTAACAACTCTCTGTGTCTAGTTACACCTCGAAGAATTCTAGTAGATTTGTCAAGCATGATTTCCCTTTCGTAAATCCATGCTGACTCTGTCCGATTCTAGCACTGTCCTCCAAGTGCTCTGCTATAAAATGTTTGATAATGGACTCTAGAATTTTCCCCACTACCGACGTCAGGCTGACTGGTCTAGAATCCCCTGTTTTCTCTCTACCTCCCTTTTTAAATAGTGGGGTTACATTAGCTACCCTCCAGTCCGTAGGAACTGTTCCAGAGTCTTTAGAATCTTGGAAGATGACCACCAATGCATCCACTATTTCTAGGGCCACTTCCTTAAGTACTCTGGGATGCATACCATCAGGCCCTGGGGATTTATCAGCCCTCAATCCCATCAATTTCCCCAACACCATTTCTCTACTGATACTGATTTCCTTCAGTTCCTCTCTCTCACTAAGCCCTGTGTTCCCCAACATTTCTGGTATGATATTTGTGTCCTCCTTTGTGAAGACAGAACCAAAATATGCATTTAGTTGGTCAGCCATTTCTTTGTTCCCCATAATAAATTCCCCTGTTTCTGGCGGTAAGGGACCTACATTTGTCTTCACCAATCTTTTTCTCTTCACATACCTATAGAAACTTTTACAATCAGTTTTTATGTTCCCCGCAAGCTTGCTCTTGTACTCTATTTTCCCCTTCTTAATCAATCCCTTGGTCCTCCTTTGCTGAATTCTAAACTGCTCCCAATCCTCAGGTCTGTTGTTTTTTCTGGCAAATTTGTATGCCTGTTCCTTGGATCTAATGCTATCTCTAATTTCCCTTGTAAGCCATGGTTTGGCTACCTTTCCCGTTTTACTTTGGTGCCAGACAGCAATAAACAATTGTTGCGGTTCATCCATGCACTCTTTGAATGTTTTCCATTGCCTATCCACCGTCATCCTTTAAGTAACGTTTCCCAAACCATCATAACCAACTCGTGCCTCATACCTTCGTAGTTTCCTTTATTAAGATTCAGGACCCTAGTCTCAGAATCAACTACGCCACTCTCCATCTTGATGAAGAATTCTATCAAATTATGCTTCTTGCAGGTTCGGTGTCAGGAAGGTAAGTAAAGGGATGGTCGGGTTGGGCCAAGTAGTGCCGGGTTCGGGTCGGGTCGGGTCGGGCTCGGGGCAAAATCGGAGGAGCTCGGGCCCTCTGTGGTTCGGTCGGGTACGGGTCGGGTTCTTTTTCCCGACCTAAAGCAGGCCTCTAAGCTGAGGTTCTTTTCTGAAGAAAAGGGGTGACCTAATAGTGTTCTTTTAAAATTATGAAGTGGTTTAATTGGATAGACATAGAAAAGATGTTCGCACATGTTGGGCAGTACAAAACAAGGGGTCATAAGTATAAGATAGTCACTAATAAATTCAATAAGGAATTTAGGAAAAGCTTCTTTACCTGAGAGTTTAGGAATGTGGGATTTGCTGTTGGACAACTTTCTTGTTCTAAATCCTCTTGTTATTTTAAACACCACAGTACAAAAAAATCAGTTATAACAATGCAGAGGCAGGTCTTATTTGTGACCTTACACTTAATTGATTCCAGTATGAGTACATGAGTCTTTATTGAGCACACGATCCAATATGAGTATTTAAGTACACCACACTCCACAATCCAATATGGGTACCACATACAACTCTTATACTAATATTAGCTTTGATCTCGACGTTCCATGCATACTACCACTAAATTATGGTACATCAAAGATACATAAAAGTGACAACAGAATAACAATATGGCGACAGCAAAATGGACTTAACTCTTCTCAATTTCTCCTAATCATTCTATTACCATGGTTATATGGCCCTCTTCGGTTTCATGATTATACTGCTCTCACAAGCCTTCAGGATCTTTTTATTACTACAAACATGAGTGACCAGATCAACATTTACCAGGTTATCAAGACAAGGATGAGTAAATTTCACATACTTCTTCAGCTGCTCTTAAGAAGAAACCCTTGCCTTAGGTCTGCTTACACACTGTATCTCATGCTCAGTAGAAAGCTGGTTTAACTCCTTGGCTGGGATTTTATCTGGGTGACGGGGGTCTCTGCCACTGGCTAAGGTGCCGGTGAGAGCCCCGCGTTGCCTTATTTGGAGAACGCCCACAGCATTTCGTGCCAGTTAGGCACCTAAGTGGACAGCGGCGGACCTTGCCTGGGATTAAGGACCCCAGCGACATAAGTCCTGCCTGCTGAACAGGCTGAGACTCTTTCCGCAAGAAAAGGGGTAACCTAATAGTGGTCTTTAAAATTATGAAATGGTTTAATTGGGTAGACATAGAAAAGATGTTTTTGCTTGTCGGGCAGTACAAAACTAAGGGTCATAAATATGATAGTCACGAATAAATTCAATAAGGAATTTAGGAGAAGCTTTTTTACCTGACAGTATAGGAATGTGGGACTTGCAAGGCAAAGAATGTGGCCTCTGATTGGCCAGCAGATCTTTAACTGAGCAACGCCTCCGCAGAGGCGGTGGATGGTGCCGGTACTGGACTCACTGGAGGCGCTGGACCTAGATCACAGGAGAGTCAGGGCAGGAGGGGTTTTGCGGGGAGACGTGTTTAAGGGGGGAGGGTCTCAGCAGTCCCCTCCCTCCCTTCCCAATGCCAGGCCCCTCAATCAGGCACTAAGTGCCTTTTGACAAGAGACACCCCTCTCCCCACCCCCCAACCCCGGGGGTTGCAAGCAACCCGCATGGCTTTGCTTGGCGTGCTCAACTCACCGTGTGGCGACAGGTCTGCCCGCTACTGGGCTAATACCAGTGGCAGTGTGATAAGGTCCTTATTTGGGCATTAATTGCCCACTTAAGGGCCTCAAATGGCAGTGAGGCGAGAAGTCTGTCCACGGGCCTTCCCGCCTTGGACAATTTGGGTGGAGGTGGGAAGATGGCAGGGTCCCCCCCCTCCCCACGCCACCTTCCCGCCCGATTATATGCTCTCCCTGCCTCCAAAGTTACTGCGGGGGAGAGCATAAAATTCCTCCCCTTGTATGCTGATCCCACAAAAAATCCAGGATATTGAGGTACGCAGGTAGTGTGAATTCTTGTTGCCTCATTTGCTACCACATGTTGAGGTGAATGGCACAGATGCAATTAAGGCAAAGCTCAGTAAGTACATGAGGGAGAAAGGAACAGAAGGATATGCTGATAGGGTTAGATGAAGAAAGGTGGGAAGAAACCAGTTGGGCTCAATGTCTTATTTCTGCACTGTAAGTTCTCTGTAGTTCTCTGTAAAATATCAATGTATAGGTCTCTGAAGAAAAAGAAAAATATCGTAAAAAGTGAAGACCATTAAAAATCTCCATCCTTTTTAGATTCGTGGACATGATTTATCCTGTTCATTCCCCCAGTCCCCAATCTCACAATTGCAACCTTTCCTGCCTCTTTTATTAATACGACTATTTTAAAAATTCTTCAGAGTTTTCCTGCCTTCCTGCTAAGCTGGAAATGCAACATTCTGCATGTCCTTCCTCCCTACATCCTTAACTGAAATGAAAACTCATCACCTGGTCTCTTCAGATCATCTCAAGATCTCATACCGGCAGATTCTTTATTAACTGCAGCATTCAGGCTTTTAAAACCCAAGTTAGTTTCATTAAATCATTGCTACCTGATTTACCAACCCCTCTGTGATGCCCTTTTCAATGTTGGTGGCGTCCTGCACCATTGGTCTCAGTTATTCACAAAGAAAATTGTAATGCCCAGGAACTGTTGGATATTGGATCTAGCATAGGCTGTTATTATACAGACACTTTGAAAGGTGGGGAGAGTCCAATTGAAGGATTTAAATGTATAATGCTTATGGAGGTGGAGGATGATCTAGTTCTTGGTATGTGGGTTCCTTTTTCCATCTTGTTCCACTACAAATACCACAACTCCTATCAGTAAAGCAGCCATTTACATTAAGGTTGACAACTATGGGTTGAGATTACAGGTAAATTGGAGTCCATAGGAAACCAGCAAGGGAAAAGATGACCCGAGCCTCAAAACAACTTGCCTTCATATTGGAGGTTTGACGTAATGAAATGTGCTGAGATGCTTCAAAAAGGGTTGGGGTGGGGAGGTGGTGGAAATGGTGAAATTTAGGGAAATTAATACAGGATTGATTTGAAGAGAGAAGTTTGAGGAGGATTTTTGAAGGAGAGATGTAATAAGGTGGAGGAGTTCAGGAAGAGAATTCTAGAATGCGTGGGTGTGATGGCTGAAGGCTCATAATTTTTACAAGGAAGCATCTGTAAGGCAATGAAATGGGAAGCTTAGTTGTATTTTGCCATTATTTAATGTGTGTTTTTGAAGGAGATAAATAAAATTAACATAAGCACACAAACGTAATAGTACTGTACTTTCCAAAGTCACTATAGACTTTGAACTTATAACATTTTTAATGGCAATTACCATTGTACTGATTGCTGCCTTGGGGGCCTACTTGTTCCACTCCTTATTACCAGGTAATTTGCTGTCAAAGAAATGAGAAATGAACATAGCAAATTAGAAAGGTTATTAACCAAGACATGGCAAACCTGAAAATGCTAATGAGTGAGGGGGCATCAGTGATAAACTGGCAGGACATGAGAGAGAGGAAAAATGGAGTTAAGCTTTAAAAAAAATTGTATAATGGATCCATTAGTACAAGTACAATCCAGTATGGAACTGAGTCTGGTAAATAGGAGGGACCAATCTTTTCTCTGGTCCTAGTAAACTTGTGCTGTACTGAGGGATGAGATGTTAAACCAAGGCTCCATCTGCCTCTCTCAAATGGACATTCTGACCAATATTTATCCCTCAACCAACGTCACTAAAAATGATTATCTAGTCATTATTGCATGCTGTTTGTGGAATCCTGCCCTACATAAATTAGCTGCAGCTTTTCCTACAACAGTGACTACACTTCAAAAATACTTAATTGGTTGTCAAGCACTTTGGAATGTCCTGAAATTGTGAAAGGCAGTATATAAATATTAAAGGATGGTGGATTTGATCTTCACTTGAACGCATGATCTAGTCTGGTGTTCTAGTGTAACACTGAGGGAGTGCTACGATTGTTAGAGATTCCATCCTTTGGGTGGGACTTTACATCAGCATCTTGAATGCTTATTGCGGTGATTGAACTGGATGTTGTTGATCCCACATCATGACTCAAAGAAGAGTGGGGATCATTCCCAGCCTCCTTGCCAGCATTCATCCAAAACTACCAAAACCAGATTGACTCCCTTGCTGTGCGCAAATTGCACATGCGTTTATTGCACTTCAGTGAGTTATTGTATGTGAAGCACAATGAAGGCCTCGCCCCTCCCTCTCTGTCTAATCCCCTCCAACCCTCCAAGCTATCTGCATTCCTCTGATTCTGGCCTCTTGAGCATACCCGATTTTAATCGCTCCACTGTTGGTGGCCGTGCCTTCAGCTGCCTAGGCCCTAAGCTCTGGAATTTCCTCTTCGCCTGTCAATCTCGCTTTCCTTCTTTAAGAGATTATTTAAAACCTACCTCTTTGCTAACTTTTCGGAAATCAGTTCACCTGTCTTGCACTTCAATCGCCTTGAGCTGCTCTTCCCCACTGCCAGCCTTCATCAAAGCATAGGAGCACCTTGTACCTGTGATGACGAACAAGGGAGCAGCAGCAGCAGGAGCAGTGGTTAGCACCGCAGCCTCACAGCTCCAGCGACCCGGGTTCAATTCTGGGTGCTGCCTGTGTGGAGTTTGCAAGTTCTCCCTGTGTCTGCGTGGGTTTCCTCCGGGTGCTCCGGTTTCCTCCCACATGCCAAAGACTTGCAGGTTGGTAGGTAAATTGGCCATTAGAAATTGCCCCTCGTATAGGTAGGTGGTAGGGAAATATAGGGACAGGTGGGGATGTGGTAGGAATATGGAATTAGCGTGGGATTAGTATAAATGGGTGGTTGATGGTCGGCACAGACTCGGTGGGCTGAAGGGCCTGTTTCAGTGCTGTATCTCTAAACTAAACTAATACCAGCTGCCTTCTCGGCCACATGCCGCTCACAGCTCAGAGAGGATGGGCACTGAGATTCAGCTCAAAGGAGGGGAGATCCTCACACAGGGTTTACAGGCAGAGGATCTGCCCACTCGATGTCTGAGCAGCAGTCCCTCAGGAAGCTCAGGTTTTCATGGCAGGCCACTGCTGAACCAGACCGCGTTGCCAGTGACTGTCAAGGTGACTGTCACTGGGGAACTCCCCCACCCCGGATCTCTGCCTCTTGCCAAGTGGTGTGCTCACTTCCCTTGCAAGGAGAGAAAACAGAGAAGTATGAGTGTTAGTAATGGTTTGTGTGGATAGCAGGAAAGGACAATATTTGTGGAGGGTGACGGTAGGCACGGGTGAGGAGGGCCATAGGAAGAGGGTGAGTGTTAACTGTCCAGATGAGATTGTGAGGAGGTGCCTGGAGAGAGAGAGGAATGAGTGCAGCTGCAAGGTGTGTTATCCTGAGGAGTGTTGTGCCGGAGAATGTTGAACTAGTAAATGTGGGGCTTGGCACCTGAAACTGTTATGCCACTCATCTGTCATGCCCTCCTGAGGTACTGGATCCTCTAGGTGCGCTGTCTGCAGGTTGGAGGGAGCACACTCCTGCTTCCGACTTCCTTGGCCTCTTCCATCCATGCCTGTTTGAGGGACTGGCCTCCCCCTCCCATCCTTGGGAAAGATCGCCTCTCTGTGACCTGTAGGATCCTGCAGCAGGACCTCCAGTTAAGAGCGAGAGACCTAGGTAGCAGCCTTCCCAGGTTTCCTTTCCATTCCTGTGGTTGCTGCAGCCTCAGGAGTGCATGTCTAGTTGAGCCTTTTTTGACCCTGTTATGGCCCCTTTTAATTAGAAATCCTTCCTTTGGCAGATTCGGCACATCATCCCACCCTCCTGCCCTCTCGGGTTGGGAATCCTGGAAGCGGGATGTTAATGCCATAGCTCCGTTAAAAGCTCACTCCAACAGCAATCAGGTTCCCGACCCGCGACACGTCCTGCCGTTGCGCGAGGACCTAAGACTTGAAAATTCCACCCATGGTATCTTATCTAAGAGGCTACTCTTCACATGTGAGCATACAAAGCAAGTGTTGGCAGTTATTCAACCTTCAAAGGCATCACACAAAATGCCAGTTCTGTGCACATAATCACTGTCTGACTCACTCACACACTTGCATGGAGCATAAACACCAGCATAGACTAGTTGGGCCGCATGGCTTCTTCCTGTGCTGCAGATGCTTAGACATTTTCCTGTACAAGTCACTGAATCGTGATTAAAACTGGGAACCTTTACTGATTTTCCTTTCTCTATCCTAGGGGCACTAAACCTAACTGAAGCCAGCAAAGGGTGAGAATCGAAGCAGGGTTCTGTTTAGTTTCGTGTGACACCTTTATCCAGAGGCCACTGAAAGAGTTTCATGTCTGACAAGTCAGGGAAAAATGAACAAATCTATTGCAGTCCATTAGTTCCTGGGCTTTTGACACTAGAGGTGGTGTAGTATTTACATGGCTCACTGGCAGTTTATGGCGTTACTAAACTCTTGGTGCTTTTTTAATGTACAGCATTGTGTAGACTGTTTCATATAGTACAGCAGGAACCCCACAATATTGTCGACCTACCGAAAAGATTTGACTACCTAGGCCGACATTCCTGTAGACCATTCCCTCCCTACCACTATCATGGAAGAACCATAACCACAAAAGCTGCAGTGGTTCAAAGAGAAGGCCCACCACCACCTACTCAGGGCAACTTGGGATGGGCAATAACTGGCCTTGCCAGAGCCACCCACATCCTGACAGCACAGAGGAAGTAAAAACCACCTGATCAAAGAGTTTTCTGCATGAGTGAATGATCACAATCTATCATTTCAAAATAAATTGGAATTCTCTTTTAGGAATGATTTAACTAAAAGCACTGTGTGGTTCCCAAAGGGTTTAATTCTCATCAGAGTGTAACAGAATAGTGTTAGAAAGAATTTGGATCGATATTGTGCCTTTCACAGTTCAGTCACTCGTGTTTAACACAGTAGTCAATTTGAACACAGTAAGATCCCACAATCATTAAATGAGATGGAGAACCCATTCATTTGTTTATAATGGTGTTAGTTGAGGGAGAAACCTTGGCCCAGACACTAGCTGAGCTCTCTGTCCTTGCCTGAATATTGCCAAGGGATCTTGCATCCACCTGAGCAGGCAGATATTTACCATCTCATCCAGAACATGGCATGTCTGCCATGCAACACTGCACTGAAGTGTCAGCATAGATTATGTGCTCATGTTCTGGAGTGAGGCTTGAACCTAAATCTCTCTGACTCCGAGTCAACTGAGTCAAACTGACGGGAAGAGCGTAAATAGTGAGCAACAGAAATGGGTTGCAGGCCAGGAGCAGAGTGACTATCTTAAAATATCGCAGCTTAAAGGTAAGTACAGAACACAGATCAGAAAGCTTAAAAAAGAGCTGTGTTTCTCTCACATGCACCCACGTAGGATTGTCCATGCCCAATAATATATACCTATACCTCCATGCATTTTGCAATTGTCCATCATACATTTGCTCTCCAATGGGAACCGGAGCCACGGATCAGTGGATGGGGTAGCTGTTGAACAGGCAGATACCAAGTGCAGAGAGTCTGTCAGGAAGGTTAGACAGTTATCAGGGCAAAGTTGCAGCCAGTATGATGGGTTGAAGTGTGTCTATTTTAACGCAAGAAGTGTCAGGAATAAGGGTGATGAACTTAGAGCATGGATCAGTACTTGGAGCTACGATGTTGTGGCCATTACGGAGACGTGGCTATCACAGGGGCAGGAATGGGTGTTGGCTGTTCCTGGGTTTAGATGTTTCAAAAGGAATAGGGAGGGAGGTAAAAGAGGTGGGGGAGTGGCATTGTTAATCAGGGATAGTATCACAGCTGTAGAAAGGGAGGTCGTCGAGGAGGATTTGTCCACTGAGTCATTATGGATGGAAGTCAGAAACAGGAAAGGAGCAGTCACTTTATTGGGAGTTTTCTATAGACCCCCCAATAGCAGCAGAGACACGGAGGAACAGATTGGGAGGCAGATTTTGGAAAGGTGCAGAAGTAACAGGGTTGTTGTCATGGGTGACTTCAACTTCCCTAATATTGATTGGAACCTCCTTAGTGCAAATAGTTTGGATGGAGCAGTTTTTGTCAGGTGTGTCCAGGAAGGTTTCCTGATTCAATATGTAGATAGGCGGACTAGAGGGGAGACTATGTTGGACTTGGTGCTTGGCAACGAACCAGGCCAGGTGGCAGATCTCTCGGTGGGAGGGCATTTCGGTGATAGTGATCACAACTCCCTGACCTTTACTATAGTCATGGAGAGGGACAGGAGCAGACGGGATGGGAAAATATTTAATTGGGGGAGGGGGAATTACAATGCTATTAGGCAGGAACTGGGGAGCATAAATTGGGAACAGATGTTCTCAGGGAAATGCACAACAGAAATGTGGAGGTTGTTTAGGGAGCACTTGCTGCGACTGCTGGATAGGTTTGTCCCGATGAGGCAGGGAAGGGATGGTAGGGTGAAGGAACCTCGGATGACAAGAGATGTGGAACAGCTAGTCAAGAGGAAGAAGGAAGCTTACTTAAGGTTGAGGAAGCAAGGATCAGACAGGGCTCTAGAGGGTTACAAGGTAACCAGGAAGGAACTGAAGAATGGACTTAAGAGAGCTAGAATGGGACATGAAAAAGTCTTGGTAGGATTAAGGAAAATCCCAAGGCGTTCTACACTTATGTGAGGAACAAGAGGATGGCCAGAGTGAGGGGAGGGCCAATCAGGGATAGTGGAGGGAACTTGTGCCTGGAGTCGGAGGAGGTAGGGGAGTTCCTAAATGAATACTTTGCTTCAGTATTCATTAGTGAGAGGGACCTGGTCGTTTGTGAGGACAGCGTGGAACAGGCTGATATGCTCGAACAGGTTGAGGTTAAGAAGGAGGATGTGCTGGAAACTTTGAATGATATGAGGACAGATAAGTCCCCGGGGCCAGACGGGATATACCCAAGGATATTACGGGAAGCGAGGGAAGAGATTGCTGCGCCTTTGGCGATGATCTTTGCTTCTTCACTGTCCACTGGAGTAGTACCGGATGGTTGGAGGGTGGCAAATGTTGTTCCCTTGTTCAAGAAAGGGAATAGGGATAACCCTGGGAATTATAGACCAGTCAGTCTTACGTCAGTAGTGGGCAAATTATTGGAGAGGATTCTGAGAGACAGGATTTATGATTATTTGGAAAAGCATAGTTTGATTAGAGATAGTCAGCATGGCTTTGTGAGGGGCAGGTCATGCCTCACAAGCCTTATTGAATTCTTTCAAGATGTGACAAAACACATTGATGAAGGAAGAGCAGTGGATGTGGTGTATATGGATTTTAGCAAGGCGTTTGATAAAGTTCCACATGGTAGGCTCATTCAGAAAGTAAGGAGGCATGGGATTCAGGGAAAGCTGGCTGTCTGGATACAAAATTGGCTGTCCCATAGAAGTCAGAGGGTGGTAGTAGATGGAAAGTATTCAGCATGGAGCTCGGTGACCAGTGGTGTTCCGCAGGGATCTGTTCTAGGACCTCTGCTCTTTGTGATTTTTATAAATGACTTGGATGAGGAAGTGGAAGGCTGGGTTAGCAAGTTTGCCGATGACACGAAGGTTGCTGGAGTTGTGGATAGTGTGGAAGGCTGTTGTAGGTTGCAACGGGACATTGACAGGATGCAGAGCTGGGCTGAGAAGTGGCAGATGGAGTTCAACCTGGAAAAGTGTGAAGTGATTCATTTTGGAAGGTCGAATTTGAATGCGGAATACAGGCTTAAAGACAGGATTCTTGGTAGTGTGGAGGAACAGAGGGATCGTGGGGTCCACGTCCATAGATCGCTCAAAGTTGCCACCCAAGTGTTGATAGGGTTGTTAAGAAGGCGTATGGTGTGTTGGCTTTCATTAACAGGGGGATTGAGCTTAAGAGCTGCGAGGTTATGCTGCAGCTCTATAAGGCCCTGGTTCGACCACACTTGGAATATTGTGTTCAGTTCTGGTCGCCTCATTATAGGAAGGATGTGGAAGCTTTAGAGAGGGTGCAGAGGAGATTTACCAGGATGCTGCCTGGACTGGAGGGCATGTCCTACGAAGAAGGATTGAGGGAACTAGGGCTTTTCTCATTGGAGCGAAGAAGGATGAGAGGTGACTTGATAGAGGGGTACAAGATGATGAGAGGCATGGATAGAGTGGATAGTCAGAGTCTTTTTCCCAGGGTGCAAAGGGCTATCACCAGGGGGCATAATTTTAAGGTGATTGGAGGAAGGTTTCGGGGAGATGTCAGAGGTAGGTTCTTTACACAGAGAGTGGTGGGTGCGTGGAATGCCGCTGCCAGCGGTGGTAGTAGAAGCAGATACATTAGGGGCATTTAAGCGACTCTTGGATAGGTACATGGATGATAGTAGAATGAAGGGTAGGTAGTTAGTTTGATCTTAGAGTAGGTTAAAGGTTCGGCACAACATCGTGGGCTGAAGGGCCTGTACTGTGCTGTACTGTTCTATGTTCTATAATCAGTCAGCTTCTGCAACTTTTTTCTGTGTGATTTATTCAAGATCCTGAACCCTTCACAGTCTCGCTTTGCCATACCATAGGAGCTTTCTCCAAAAGTGACCGTGAAGCTGTCAGATTGTTGTTTTAGAAGAAAACAACAGGTTCACTAATGTTCTTCAGGGAAGGAAACCTGTCATTCTTATCCCTTTTGGTCTATATGTGACTCTAGGTCCCACACTAGATTTGAAGGCTCTTCTACCAACTTCTCAGGGCAACTAAGGTTTGGCAATACCTGCTGACCTTTCCAATAATACCCACATAGAATCCCAGAATGAACATATCCAAAAGTTTAATCAGTGAAATTACACTATCTTAGGTTTATTTCAAAAAATGTAAAGTCTGAGGTATTAAAATGTTTGAAAAAAAATCAAGGACACTACTTATAATTGGACTTGATGACCCTCAAACTGTTCTATTGTGTGTTGATCTGTGCGTATGTGGTTTAGAATCTAAGTTAAGGGATTAAACAGTGATAAAGTTGAGGATGTGAGAGGGCTATATAGGATGTAGGTCCTATTTGTCCGTTAGGGGTCAGTATATGGAGCGGCACCAAATTAATGTAAAGTATGTCCATGTTTAGGACTCTCGTACAAAATAAAAACAGAAAATTCTGGAAATGCTCAGTAGGTCTGGCAGCATCTGTGGCGAGAGAAACGGTGTTATTGTTTCAGGTCGATGACATTTGTCAGGTTAAAGGTCATCATCCTGAAACGGGTTGAATTTTGTGGCCGCAGCAGGGGTTCCAACACTGGGCTGGGCTGAAAAACTGGGGGCAACCCCACCTCAGCCTTTCAGGGCACCTCCGCCTGCTACATTTTTCAGCTTTCAGGCAATTAACTGCTCGGCACTGGGGCTCCTGTCCCTTTAAAAGACTGGCGCCCACCTCCAAGAGCTGCTGGCCAATCGGAGGGCTGGCAGCTCTTCGGTCTCAGAAGCGCCACCGGGAGCGATAGCCACTGCTCGGGCTGCTCCCAGCCAGAGAGTCATTCGCTGGACGCTGACGTCCCGACAAGGTAAATGAAGTTGTGGGTCTCCGGGGCCAATCAGGCAGGCCATGGCTAGGGGTGGTGGGTGGAAGGGGATTTTTGAGGCGGTGGCATTAATGCCGGGGGGCCTCTCTGGGGGCTACAGAGTGCCCGATCAGGAGGGCCAACACCCACCCCGCCAGGCCACAAGGCTGCCTAGTTTTACTGGGCAGTCTCCCCACGTGGCAAGGGGCCCACCAGCCACCGATAAAATGCTAGTGGTAGCAGGAAAAGGTCGTTAACTGGCCCTTAATCAGCCACTTAAGGGCCTCAGTTGGCCTGTGGGTGGTAAGGCCATGCTCCACTTTCCCTGCCACTGATAAAATTCCATGGCACTCCACGCTCTGCCTCCCAGCCCATCCCGAGAGAGCTGGTAAAATTCACCCTGTAACTGTTTATCTCTCCACAGATGCTGCCAAGCCTGCTGAATATTTCCAGCATTTTCCATTTTTATTTCAGATTTCCAGCATGTGCGGTATTTTGCTTTTGTTTTGGGAGTCTTTTGTTTCAACCTGACACTTAATTGACATTTGTCCTCAGACTCTCAGCTTTCCAGTCTTGGCTGAGTCATCTGCTTGGGAGCAGGGGTTAGGGAAAAGTCAGAAGGTGGCGGAATCCCTTCCTGAACCTTCAGTTCACTTCCCAGTGATAGAATCTGCAGAGCTATTGGGTGCTGGCTCATCATCTCCCAACAAAGTATACTTGAGGTTGGGGGCATTGGCTGGTGGGATTCAAAGGGGGAGTGAAAACAATGAAGTATTAATGCAAAGAAAATCATTTAGAGCATCAAAATACGTTTTGTGCAGGATAAGTTGTGAAATTTATGCAGTGCCCAGTTGTCACAGAGGAGAGCTCAGGGATGCATTTTATGCCTGGCGTAGGCACATTGGTGAGTCTGTTTGTGTGGCAGTCAGACACAATCAGCAAAAGTAAAGCCCAAGGGAAAATAATCAGTTTTACAATCACATAATCAGCACTTTGTGTCATAAACTCCGTGCTTGGTACAATCTGCTTTTGTGCCTCTTCTATATAACGGTTGCCTGCTTTGTATCTTGGCATGCATATTAAAACTGCTTTTATAAGGAGCAGTACTGAGCCCGTAATGTTGATTGTGGTGGAGAGCAGCCAGTTTGCTGACTATTACTTCTGAATTGCAATTTGCCCACACAGCTTCAAAATGGTTAATGTCCTCCCTCAGATTGCCTATTTTCCCACTGCACATCCTTTGCGCAAATCATCCAGTGAATGGGGAATGGTGATATGTCCCTCATTTGAATTTAATGCCATTGTGGATCAAATCCAAAATTACGTTTCAGCTAGTTACTTCAGATGGGAGTTCAGATCCCAACATCTGGCGCACATTTAACAGGAAATCAAAGGGGGGGAAGAGCCATTACACAGAAGATGCATCAAGGATGGAAATAATACGGCCTACATCTGCAAAACTATATACTTTATTGTTTGTAGGATGTGTGTGGATTAATTAGCCCATCTGGCACACTGGAATTATTCTAACACCCTGTTGTCCATATAATAGAGTGTGGTTACTGTTTCATATGAGAACCTTCTTGTCAGTCAGTCTCGACCATTCAAGGATTTGAAAGAATAGCAGTGTTGGTAGTAACCCTATTGTTCAGTGGTAGCCCTCTCACCTGAGTCGGTAGTTGTACATTCAAGTCCCACTCCATAGACTTGAACACATAATCCAAGATGACACTCGAGTGTAGTACTGAGGGAGTGCTGCACTGTTGGCAATGCCATTTTTCAGATGAGACCCTTCTGCCCTCTTGTGGATGTAAAAGATCCCATGACACTATATTTGGAGAAGAGCAGGGGAGTTTTAGTTTGAGATACAGCACTGAAACAGGCCCTTCGGCCCACCGAGTCTGTGCCGACCATCAACCACCCATTTATACTAATCCGACACTAATCCCATATTTCTACCACATCCCCACCTGTCCCTATATTTCCCTACCACCTACCTATACTAGGGGCAATTTATAATGGCCAATTTACCTACCAACCTGCAAGGCTTTTGGCTGTGGGAGGAAACTGGAGCACCCGGAGGAAACCCACGCAGACACAGGGAGAACTTGCAAACTCCACACAGGCAGTACCCAGAATTGAACCCGGGTCGCTGGAGCTGTGAGGCTGCGGTGCTAACCACTGCGCCACTGTGCTGGTTTCCTTATACTTACCAACATTTATCCCATGACTAACGCCTAAAAAAAAAAGACAGTCTGATTATTATCTCTGTTTGTGGAATCTTGCTGCATGCAAGTTGACTGCTGAGATCTCTAAATTACAGAAGTGACTATACTTCAAAAGTACTTCATTAGCTGTAAATCACTTTGGGATATCCTGAGGTTGTGAAAGATGCTATATAAATCCAAGTTTGTTTTCTTTTCTTGCTGTATTTAGCACCATGATGTACAGTGCACCATCATTAGCCAGTTCATGTAATGCAAGTCACAGGATTACCTATATAAACAGACTTGTGACATGGAATGTGTTTAAAGGGGTGGGATAAAAGTTCACTAATGAGCCAGTAGTGACATGCACTGCCAAGAGTGGTCTTAGGCCATGCATATCTGCAAGGCCCCAGGATCGATCCCCATTCACTGTTGAGTTCGCTGATCTCATCCATGGCATTGTTGGTGTGCCTGGGCTATGGAGGTGAAAATCAGCCTCGGATCCCAATTCGGATTGCCATCCATTGCCCCTCTGCTCACGTGTGGCCATTGGATGAAGATAGGATCAGTCCTGGCTGAGACGCTTTCTACTACAGCAATAGAAACTTGCATTTATATAGTGCCTTTCAAGCAGTGAAATGTCCTAAGGTGCTTTGCAGGAGCATTATCAGATAAAACTTGACACTAAGCCAAAGAATGAATAATTAGGACAGGCAGCCAAAAGCTTAGCCAGAGGTAGGTTTTAAGCAGCATCTTAAAGGATGAGAGAGAGGTGGAGAGGCGAAGAGGTCTGAAGAGGGCATTCCAGAGCTTGGGGCCAAGGCAGCTACAGGTACATCGCCAGTAGTGAAGTAAGTTGGGGATGCACAAGAGGCCAGAATTGGAAGCGAGCAGGGGTCTTAGAGGGTTGTAGGGCTGGAGAAATTTACAGAGGGGTGCGAAAATGGAGGCCTACAGTTGAATAGCCGAGCAACACTGGCTGTAGATTCAATCCTAAAGCGTTGCCTTTTGGTGAGGGAACAGGAGGCAGTAGGTGCCTATGGAATTGTACTCCAACATCTTTCAAAGAGGAGGGAAACAAATCTGCAAGAACATTTTGTTGCAGAGAAACCTAATGAGATTAAACGAGAGCAACAATCTTTGGTACCCACTTACTGTACTGTAATTATCCTATAAATGGCTTTTAAAGATTTGAAAGGTGCAATCTAGCTCACATGTTTAAAGACATTCCAAAGATTGCTTTTAAGTTTGCAGTCTGCATCATCACTGGCACCATATTGCATACTCCCAAATTGGGCCTGTGGAATTTGGCGTGCAGTCCAATTTTGAAAGGTGCTAGTCTCTTCAATGTCACAAACTCTTTAAAGCAATCTCTCAACATGAATGTCATCATATATATGGCTTTCTTTCCCATTGAGTTCTGGGAGTTACTCCTCCTCTTCCACAAGGAGCACAGTAAAAGGTGCTTCCCTTCTTGAGCTGTCAGCTCCCGTCTCCATTTTGCTGCTGGGTTCCCCCAAGCCCTGGGAAGCCCAAGCGGCAACTGTTAAATTTAAATCAGGCTCCCAACTCCACTGCAAGAGCCTGACTTAAATATTATAATAAGGTGCCCTCCTCTCAACAGCTGGACATAGACTTGCCGCACAAAGTGCCGCCATAAAAATGGTCGCAGGTGAAAGCATTGGTTTAGGTTACCTGATTTTTTTCTAAACTCCCTCCTGCCTGTCGTAGGGGGTTAAAACTCCCCCCATTGTTTTGACAGATTAGTTTTGAATATGCCATCCCATTTCTCCACCCCCCCACCTCCCCCCCTCCCGCCTTGTTAGCGTAGGCTGTGCGCTTTGCTTCAATTGTTCTGAACAAGGTTCAAGAGCTAGTCACGGTCTACAGGAGTGTGAGAATATGACGCATGTTCCTTGAATGGGTGAGGTTATGAAATGTTATATTTTTGCAGGTCAATGGGAAGGATCTGTCGAAAGCCACACACGAGGAAGCAGTGGAAGCTTTCAGAAATGCCAAGGACCCAATTGTTGTGCAAGTTCTGCGGAGAACCCCCATCACAAAGAATCATGGCAGTTCCCAGGAAGTTTCACTTGTGGATGCTGGCACACAGACAGAAATTACTTTTGAGCACATCATGGCTCTCTCCAAGTTGAGGTCGTCTTCACCTCCAGTACCTGATATCTGCCCATATTTGTTATCAGACAGGTACAACACAGCCTCTCTCTCATTCGTTGCAATCACTATAGTTGTTTAGGATATGGTAGAATAGCTGAACTAACTTTAAGGATGGAAGTTATGTTTGGTGTCATGTGATCTGATGTTTACTTATAAATGATATTTACTGCATTGAACAAGGCCATTCAGCCAGTGCTATCCCTTCTACTGGCACTGTCGACTGTCCACTCTCATTCCATCATATTGTCCTTCCTGCCAATCTTACACCTTTGCAAGGCAAAAATATGAATCCAAATCTCTTTAAATTGTTAGCCTGTACCTCAATAGCCACTTTTGGTAAAGCATTCCATGTTCTTCTGTGTGGTAAAACTTCCAACTTCCCAGCGTTCCGCTGATAATCCTCGATCTATCTCCCCTTATTTCTGATTCCTCAGCAGTGACGAATTTTACACTATTTACTTTCTCGAGATCCTTCATAATTTTGAAAGCTCTATTGGATTCTCCCTTAAACTGGGATATTGGAACAGAAAAGGTTGTCACCCATTTCTTCATAATTATGGCCTTTCATTCCTGATTCTCACTGTAGATTCACTGTACTCTTTCAATGGCTCTTGTACAATAGAGTGCCCAGAAATGTATGCAAGACTCCCAACCTGAGCCTAGTTAACTTTAAATACAAATTCAACATCACTTCCTTGCCTTTAACCTCCATCCCCCTAGGTGCCCCTATGTTACTATGAATCCAGGTTATCTTTTTATGGGCCTTTCTACCTGCACTTTCTTCTTTAATAATTTCCTGCACTGCAACTCTCTCTTCCCCACTCAGCTAAGAGCTCTGAAATTCAGGGGATATTTCCTTTCATTGTGTTTTCAGCAAAATGTACATTTCTCTGCACCTATCACCCACCTGTCCATTTCCTCCTACCTGTCCGCCCTCACCTCTTTCTTGTCCGCCTCTTCCTGCAATCTCTTGCACTCTTCCTCACAGTTTGACATGGCCCCTAATTTATAGCCATTAGCAAACTTCGATCACATTCCTTTTCTGCCTATGTCCAAATCCTTTTTTATATATCGAAAGCAAAGGAGGTCTTAGTACAGATTTCTGGGGAGCATCACCACCCATATTCCACTGAGCTGAAAAACGCCTATTTATTCCATTGTTAGCTTTCTATCCTCTAGTCAACCCCTACGTTCCAACTAATACTATGTGCCTTCATTTTCATTCTTATTTGTGGCACCCTATCAAATATATTCTCATTCATATGTGTGTGTGTGCACATGTATTGTCTTTATGTGTTGTGTATATGTATGTACTTTTTTGAACACGTTGGTATATAATGTGTTCCCAGTATAATGACAATTCTGTTACTTTTCCTGACTATTCCTGAACTCTATTCAAACAGACTCTATCTGAGCACCACCATCGATATAAAACAAAACTCCTTTCTGTGGTATCATGTGCTTAAACTAAAAGGTCAGCAATTCTCCCTTTTCCCCTTGTCTATCTCTCCCACATGTTTAGTACCCAGAGATATTTAGTTCCCAGTCTTGCCCAGCTCGAACCAAATTTTTGTAACGCCACAATATTGGATCCTTCAATTTCGGTTAGTGCCTCTACTGCCACCATCTTTGGCCCCTGCTATGCATTGCAACATCATCCCCAGACTCTTCACAGCCTTGGCATCCTATTCAACCCTAAGCTAAGCAATTTTTCAGGAGAGCTTCCAAAGGTGTGGGTATTCTTGTCTGAAACAGGTGGGAGTCTGAAGTCGAGGTCGTACGCTGTTGCCCATTGGGACACGGCCTTGAGCGGCCTAACCAGTGGTCGAATGGAGGCTGCTTACAAAATGACCAATAAAACTTGTTCTGTGTATTTTTGTGGCGGCAAGAGGAGCTCTTCCCGGCCCCTCAAAAGTACAGTTACTTACCGCTAGCCGCACAGTGGCAGCCTGTTGTGTCTCCATCTCACTTATACCCCCTTTCTCCCCACCCGACTAACAGTTTTTTCTGCCTTGGCTCCATTATGGTACTGATAGATTTCTTCATTCCGTTGCCCCTCCCATCTTCTTGGGTCAGAGAGCTGCCCGTCAGTGCTCATTGAGTTCTTCAGCTCACCAGCCCAATACATATGAGGCCTGAGCTTGGAAGTGTTTTGGGCCTCCTGCTCCTGGAATTGATCACGTCACGGCTTCCCCCACCACTCCCTCGATACAGAGGAAGTTTGTGCTTCCCTAAATTCAAAAGATGGGAAGATAGTCCAGAGACATCTCTAATGTTCTGCCACCATTTTGGAGCTCACTGTCATTTGACCCCTGGGTAAAGATTTTCCTGGTCCAAAATACCGCAAGGCAGAATGCAATATCTGCAGCGGTTGCGCTGTTTTGAATTTTTGCGAATTCTCAGTAGTAGAGCATGGGTTCACATTATCAGGTACAATATACTCTATCCCAGTATTGTGCATTAAACTCAACTGCAGAAGAGCATTCCCAGTGCACCGATATGATTTTATTTCCCCATTTCCAACGCCAGGGCCTGGATGTTGGTGAGGTGGGGAAGAAGCAGGGTAGTGTGGGGAAAATCTGGCAGGCTGGGGCAGCAGAGGCCTTGCTGATCCGCACTAAAATAACATGCTGCAGTCTCCTGCCTGGCAGCCAGCCAGATTAATAACCCTTTATGCATCGACCTGAAACAGGGCCACATGTTCGGAGTGGGTAGAAGATTTGTGGACGGGGAACACAAAGTATGGATTTTACATTTTTTTTTCCTGCAGGATTCCCAGCTGACAGGCAGGCTGAAGCAGGTAGGGGGGCAGTGAGAGATGATGGTCGGTGGTGGGGAGTGACGGGAGGTGGAGAGATGGTGGTCGGGGGATCAGATTGCAAATGGTGGGGAGGACGTCGTCCCACGAGCAGTGCTGTAAAGACAGTTGGCTTATGGATCCAGTTTTTCTCACCATCCTTTAACCTGCTAGGTTCCCGTGGCCCAGGAAACCAAACCAATGTTAGTTTAAAAATAAAAGTCTGTAAAAATGAAGACACTGCCTCCTTTAAAAGCTGTTAATGACTGACCTGCTCCTGTAAACAGATTGGTTGCTTCCCCTCTGACCTCATCCTCGTCCACATTGGTTAAAACAGAAAGTGGGTGGATTGGAGGCGGGTTTGAAATTTTTTATATTTATATTTAGATTTAGAGATACAGCACTGAAACAGGCCCTTTGGCCCACCGAGTCTGTGCCGACCATTAACCACCCATTTATACTAATCCTACACTAATCCCATATTCCTACCACATCCTCACCTGTCCCTATATTCCCCTACCACCTACCTATACTAAGGGCAATTTATAATGGCCAATTTACCGATCAACCTGCAAGTCTTTTGGCATGTGGGAGGAAACCGGAGCACCTGGCGAAAACCCACGCAGACACAGGGAGAACTTGCAAACTCCACACAGGCAGAACCCGGAATTGAACCCGGGTCGCTGAAGCTGTGAGGCTGCGGTGCTAACCACTGCGCCACTGTGCCGCCCACCCAGCCCAAATCAACCTGTTTTTGGGGGTTGAAATTACCCCATTTTAACTCTGTTTCTCTTTCCACAGATGCTGCCTCACCTGCTGAGTATCTCCATCATTTTCTGTTTATATTTCAGAATTCCAGCACCCCCAGTATTTTGCTTTTGATCTGAAAAGATGTTTTATCTGTTGCTATGTAAGGGGTGGGGGGGGGTGATCTGTGTAGGAAGCCAAAGAGGACATAGCAACTGGGCAGCACAGTAGTGCAATGGTTAGCACCGCAGCCTCACAGCTCCAGCGACCCGGGTTCAATTCTGGGAACTGCCTGTGTGGAGTTTGCAAGTTCTCCCTGTGTCTGCGTGGGTTTCCGCCGGGTGCTCCAGTTTCCTCCCACAGCCACTTGCAGGTTAATAGGTAAATTGGCCATTGTAAATTGCCCCTAGTATAGGTAGGTGGTAGGAGAATGGTGGGGATGTGGTAGGGAATATGGAATTAAAGTAGGATTAGTATAAATGGGTGGATGTTGGTCGGCACAGACTCAGTGGGCTGAAGGGCCTGTTTCAGTGCCGTATCTCTAAATAAAAAAAAAGTCAAATGGCCATGATATGTCTTCAAGTTAATGTGTCTGAAAAAGAAGCCTGCCTTGGAATCAAAGTACTTAATCCTACTGGGGAATGGAGTATGTGAGAATATGAGATTGACACTTTTTAATGGAGGGACTGTGCCATCAAATTGAGGAAAGGATGAGGAGGACCCATGGAGTACAGTGCTGAGGGTGAGCAGACCACATACTGAACAATAGTTCAGCAGTTAAACTCCTTTCTGGAGATGGGGGACATTGCGGCACCAAACTGAGGATATTGGGACTGTTCTATATGTCGCAAAGCACCTTTTTGTTGTATCTTTCATTCTTTCATTTTTCCATTCACTGGATTTGTAACGAATGTACTGGAGGCAATATTGACTACTGAGCTATAACCGTGAATGGTTTAACCATCCATGCGCTTAAAACTATTTCAAAAGGAACTGTTGTAAATTTAAATTGTTCAAAGTCAAACTATGTTTGAGTAGAAATAATCTTTAAATCTTGCAAAATATAGCATATTCATTTAAATGTAATCTTATTTTTGAAAAAGTGAATTTTGTATATAGATCCAATTCTCAACAGTAACACTGACAAATGATTTTATATATAAAAAAAAGTGCTTACATTTGCTGTACTGGATTGATCTGAAACCTGGCTGATTTAATCTGTTCCTTCTCCAGCCCCCTTTCTGAGAGGGCTGCTTGGAAAACGATGGGTCCACCTGTACCAGCTGCCAGCCTCTCAGTACTTCATTACTTCCTGAAGGTGGCAATTCTTCCAATGCTTCAGTTTTTAAAAAGTGCCTCAGCGGGTAACACTCTCGCCTCCGAGTCAGAAGATCATGGGTTTCAAGCTCCACTCCAGAGCCTTGAGCACATAACCTAGACTGACATTTCCCTGCAGTACTGAGGGAGTGCTGACCTATTGGCAGGGCTATCCTTTTGATGAGACGTGAAACCAAGGTCCTGTCAAATAAATGTAAAGCTCTCCTGCTACTATTTGAAGAGGAGCAAAGGAATTCTCCTAGCATCCTGGCCAAAATGTAGCCCTCAACAGAAACCACCAAAAAAAAAGATTATCAGGTCATTTGTTTCACTGCTTTTTATGGGATCTTGCTGTGCACACATTGCCTACTGTGTTTCCCTGCATTACAACAGTCACTTCAGCTCAAAGTATTTCATGGGCAGTGAAGCACTGTGGGACATTTTGAGGATGTAAAAGCTGCTGTATAAATGCACATTCTTTTTCTTGGAGTAGGGGTGGGGTGCAGGGGTGTTATTGAAATTATTTTGGCACACCACACTCTGACTATACCATATATACAGGTTTGGAATGAGCCGACATTCCTTCTGCTGACTGCTCATTCTTGACTGTGATTAAATACATCTTTGAAAAGGAACAGTTTGCAGGGGCTGTGGGGAAAAGGTGGGGATGTGAGACTAATTGGATAGCTTTCCAAAGCCAGCACTGGCATGATGGGCTGAATGGCTCCCCTCTATGCTCTAAAATTCTACGATTCATTTTAAAATGAGTAAATTTGAGTAGGGAGCAGAACTGTTGATGCTCTCCATCAGAACCATCATGAGTGTTGAAAGAAGATGGATTCAACACCTCCACTTCCACTGCATGCTCTCATTCTAGTTCTCCTTGCATCTTCCCTCACAGCTGTCACTCCCTGCATCCCATGGTCCACGACTACTACGAAGCCAGCGATTACCTTCCCAACTTGGCACACGACGGAGACCGAGCTGATGAGCTGGAATACGAGGTAAGCCAGTAATCCATTTGGAGAGAGAAAAAACTGGCAAGATTGTTGCCTCTATCTCCAAGTACTTTTTAACTACCTTTCATGAAGCTCTAGCATTATTAGTGGGAGCTCTCAGCTCTCTTAGTCAAATTGATTGCACTTTAAAAAATGTAAGTCGTTACAAAATGAGCCAGATTCTGCAGGGTGTTTATTATTATTTGGACTACCTCCTAAACAAAATCTGCAACATATATAAAAAACAAATAAGCAAAAACAAACTGGCAAATGTCTTTTCATATTGTCCAAAACTCACCAGTTTTAATTCTTCCACCTGTAATGTTGGTCTTCGAGAGGAGCAACATGCAATTTGGTAAGTGTGCCTGCAACCTGTGTTTGCTAGGTAACATATTAATGTAAGCTTCACAAAATTTTGCAATCTGAAGGAAGTTATCAGATAATACGTTAAAGTAGACTTTAATATGGCAAGCCAGTTCTGGTATTAGTTCCTAATAATGAAAAGCCTGGATATTATAGGAGGACTGAATGCCGCTCGGGCTTCTATTCAATAGCCTGTAATCTCCACTAATCGCACCATCACAGTCATTAATTTAACATCAGCTGTGATTTTGTAGCCTGAGGCAAAACCTCCTGACTGGAATAAAGGGTGTTTGACATGAGATTTAAATAGAAAAGTGCCCTTTTCAGGCAGAAGCCTCTTCAAATAACAGTGAATAAAACATTATACAGTCATTCATTCCACAACAAAAAAGGCCTAAAACCGACAAAAAAGGGAAATGATTGTGTTCTTATGAATGATGACAAGAGGCGAGATTTATTTTTGTCATTTTGCAGTGTGACAGCTTTGAAATTGTATTTTTTTAAATAAAGGAAGACATATCTACAGTCCTTTGGTGCTTTACACTTTGCTTATGCTGGCAATTTTGCATTCAGTGATACACAAATGGGAAAAAAACACTGCGTTGATATTATATGAATGTCCCAGAAATAATGGATGATTGTCAGTAAGCAAATTTGTTTGCCAAAAATGCTCACCAGATAGGTTACATTGTGTTGCCAACTATTAATTCATCTGCTCGTCTTCTGCCCTCAACCTCAAAGATGCTGAGTGTGCAAAAAGACAATATTGCCAACAGGCAAAAAAGGTGAGCAAGATGGATAGTTGTTCAGGTTTGGCAAATGGAAAGGCCTCTCGTGACACTTCAATATGCTTTTTGTGATGCGGTTGCAGATGACTGCTCAAGGAATGTAATATCTGTGTTGGACATTTTGCAGGAACGATGACAGAGTGCAGTGCAATAAATTGAAAAGACCACTTTTTCTTTGTGTGACCCACCTAGACATACATATACATATTTCAGATAGGTGACTGAATGAAAGGAATGAATAGTTATCACATCTGTACCGTTGCATCCATCAGAATTTTTCCTTTAAGCTGGCAACTATTTATTTGTATTGGAAGATCGCTGTCGCCTTTTATTAGTGAGTTGTCAAGACCAGCAGTTTTTGTATTGAGTAAGGTAGGCAGCAGGCAAGTGGGCTAGCAGTTATTTTCTCCCCCCTTTTTGCCCTCTTTTTACCTCCTGACGGAGCTGTCTACTTTGCAATCTTCCTTTTTTATGGGTTAATGGGGGTTGATTCCAACAGGGTTAAATTAATTTGCACTCTCGAGGTCTAAAAATGCGGAGTAGTTGGTGCTGGTTCATTTTACAGAGTTTAGAATGGATGCTGTGTTGGTGGAGAAAAAGGAGGTCCTATTTCTTTAAGAAGCTTTGTTACTGTGGCCTGTGGGGAGTGTGCAGCTGGATGCTGTGTCACTATCTTAGCCCTTTGGAAGAGGCAATTAATGCTTATCCAACCCAATGGTTCACACGATTCCTCCTCCAGCTTGTCAAAACCAAGTAACTTCCCTAACGAGACGTACTGTGCTTTTACTTTGCAAATTTTCCAGCAGATGTGTCCCTTACACTATGGGTGAGGGAAGAGGGGAGATACTTGCTTTTTTTAAAATCAAAGGCAGTATTTATGCCGCATATCAAGATAGGCAACTCTCACAAATAATTATTGCATTGTTTTGTATAGTTGTCTTTTCAACTCATCTAGGCATTCATATGAACAATTATAAGCCAAGCAAGTCCCAGCATAATCTGAGGCACCAAGTGATTCATTAATTATTTTAACATTGTATTTTGACCCGATTTCTGTATAACAATCTACCAAATATTGAATGAATACAATGGTCATTTGCTAAACTAAATAAAATATCACTATTTAGTTTTTAGTGCTGGTCCCAGGTACGGTTTGATGTACTCCCTGATCTTGCACTGTATAGCTGAGCCATACAGAGCAGGAAGGTCTAATGTTTGATCCCCAGTTTGTACTGAGCTAGGTGATTTCAGCCCAGGATACGCTCAGGGTGCAACAAACGGCTTTGAATTAGGGAGATTAAATTTGGCCACTGCTATCAGGTGAGATTTGAGCTCAGGTATGATCCTGCATTTGAATGTTCTGCTTACGATCACTGTCAAGGCTGGCACATTGAGGATGGTATTTGGATGAGGGACTGGAGCGTTCCTAGCACCCAACAAATTGTATTCCAGTGAGGAGATAATTCCGAAGTTCCGAAGAAGGGTCACTGACCCGAAATGTTAACTCTGCTTCTCTTTTCACAGATGCTGCCAGACCTGCTGAGTGGTTCCAGCATTTCTTGTTTTTATTATAGGAGATAAACATCTTGACGGGAAGAGAGAAAATCAATGAGAACAAAAAAAACTATCATAATGCAAATCAGACGCATTAAACTTTTGTCTTAGTGCAGAGAAGATTACAATTGCTCATGGCTGTTTTTAACTGTTAGTATAATATTGTAGTTCTTTGCCCTCCCCAGTGGATGGTTTACCTCTTAAAGGTCACTTCTCCTCTACATTCAATTTGCAACCTTGGAAAAGAGTTCTGTCGAATGATGTGGAGATGAAATGCACGGACCAACAATGATTTTTCAAAAAGTGAGACTGACCTTTCTAACAGTTGAGTGGCAAGAAGAGTACATTCTTAGCAGGTTAAACTGTGTTACTCAGCCTGTGGATGTTCAGGGGCATAAGTGAATGTAAAGCATATGAGCAGATGTGCACATATCTCAAAATGGATTCGGCCTGTAGTGACAAAATTAGCAGAAAGTTTCAAAAGTTATATTTCTTTATTTTTAGCAATTTGTTTTGAGGGATGCTCTCTATGGGGGCGGGGTAAGTACCTGTCAAATGTTCAAATACACAAGTTTCATCTCACATCAGTTATGATATTGTTACATGCAGGCCACGCGATGATGCATTTGAACCTGATTATGGCTCAAGTGTCCTATTCTTGCAAGGAATGATGCCAACACTTTCTTATGAAGACTGTGGCCCTTAAAAAAGCCCCTCCAAGTTGCTTCCATCAGTTAATATTTTTGCCCCTTCCTCCTGTGATTTCTCCAAAACCTTGATGCTACAAACTCTAGTTGGATCATTATTTCCAGCTGAAGCCCAATATCAGACTACAACTGCCAGCAAGCAGGTTCAGCTTCACTGGAACAAAATGATAGGTGACATAGAATTACAGATCTATTTTAAAAAACATTATTGAAACATATACCACAGAAAGAGGTCATTTGGCCGACTGTACCTCTGCTGGCTTTGTTCAAAAATGATTGAAAAGAAACATACCACCACAAAAACCTTTTTGAATGTTCTTTTTAACAGAAGGTTAAATATCTCAAACACCATGTGCTAGGTCTGCTTGCTACTTGGCCTGTCCAGTGATGTCACCAATGGGGAGGTAGGAATCTACAGTCACTCTTAACTTGCATTCTCCCACTGCTTTGTTTGGACTGGCCTGGCCTAGCCTGGGTACTCACTGGAGTTCTTGAGAAAATGTTGCTCTCTGGGCATGCAACATGCCTATCTAGGTGTGTGGTTTTTGGGGACTGGGCAGCTCCAGATTGGCAGCCAGGCACAAATGAAGCTTACTGCAGTTATATAGAGCCTTAGTGAGACTGCACCTGGAGTATTGTGTGCAGTTTTAGTCTCCTTACCTAAGGAAAGATATACTTGCCGAAGAGGGAGTGCAACAAAGGTTCACCAAGCTAATTCCTGGAATGGAGGGATTGTCCTATGAGGAAAGATTAAATAGAATGAGCCTTTATTCTCTGGAGTTTAGAAGAATGAGAGGTGATCTCATTCAAGCATACTAAATTCTTACAGGGCTCGACAGGGTTGATGCAGGAAGGATGTTTACCCTGGCTGCGGAGTCTAGAACCAGGGGACACAGTTTCAGAATAAGGGACAGGCCATTTAGGACTGAGATGAGGAGGAATTTCTTCATTGAGGGTGGTGAATCTTTGGAATTCTCTGCCCCAGAGGGCTGTGGCGGCTCAGGCGTTGAGTATGTTCAAGACTGAGATTGATAGATTTCTATATATTAAAAATATCCAAGGTTACGGGGATAGTGCAGGAAAATGGTGTTGAAGTCGAAGATCAGCCATGATCTCATTGAATGGTGGAGCGGGCTCGAAGGGCTGAATGGCCTTCTCCTGCTCCTATTTCTTGTATGTTCTTGTGAAGCTGCAATGCCCATTGATTTCAAGACATCAATCTTGTCTGTGTCATCTCAGAGTCGCTTAGAGGTGAGATGAGGGGAGGAGGAAATTTACATATCATTTTACAACAATTTTTTTTCCCAATATAAAGTTGGCAGATTATTTCAAACAAATTTTCCTTCCCTTTTAAAATATTACACATTATTTTTCCTGTAACTAAATGAGGACAGTAATTGTCCTGTTCCACAGCCTGTCCTTTCAAAAGTGGTCAGCAATTCCCGCCTCATGACTTGGTGATAAATGTCATGCAATGTGACTCCGATGTGTACAGGTTCCGGGTTCAACCCTGAGATGTGCTGTCGCCCAGGAAAGTGGTGGGGGCTGTATTTTAAAGACCAAAAATCAGCCCAGGCTGCTCCTGATCACCATCCAGTGACCTAGAAATGTTTGCGGGCAAATTGCCACAAGGAAGTAGTCCACCAATGCTCACTGCTGAGGCTCGGGCAAAGATTCTGAAGGATCCTCCTGGTGTCTGTGGCACTGTGTCCTGGCACAAGTTGCTAGCTTTGGGAAAGGAGGGGAGCAAAATATGGATTGAAGAAATTCCTGAAGACAGATGCCCACTTTTGTTCAGTGTGGTTGCATGCAGTCACTTCAGAGCAGAATGTCTGCTAGACTGCATTTAAAATGACCGGTTCTCTTGGTTTTTAAGCCAGTACAGATGACGGGCAGCTGTGATTTTCCTGAAAAGGGTTGGGGGGGGGTTCCAGGTAATTGAAAATGGTCAATGAAATTCATGGCGTTATGGAATTTTATTTTCTGCGTAGCTTCAGCTGTGGTCACTCAGTTTATTAAAACCCATACCTTGAATAAACCATGTTCCATGATTGTGTCGTGTAACCATGCTCTGAGCTAAAGGATCAGTGATGAAAAGCTTCAAGTCAGGTACCATTCAGTCCGTAAAGTCTTTATGTTCAGCCTATTTGCGAGCACTGCTTCAGGATGAGGGAAGGGTTTGGCCTGATCTTTTTATCATTGAGGTACTTAGATAGAGGGCCATGTCTCAAAACGTAGGACAGCACCAGGACTGAAAAAGGAGAGGTCAATCAGGAAGTGGAGGATAGGTAGTTCAGGCTTGAATTTTGAAAGCCTAAAGATTGTAAGAACGAGGAAAGGGGCTAAGGAGTTCAGCAGCTTTGGGAGAGAATGAACTGGAGAATTAGACTGCAATGAGCTTCGGTTTCAACACAGTGAGGATTTAAGGAGGCAGAAGAGAGCGTAGGAGAGTGGTAGAGGCTTTTGGAAAAACATAATGCTCAGAAGGAGCTGAACATAGTCATATTAATAAGTTAGAGGGGGACTGGAAAGGTGGGGTGGAGTGAAAGGCAGCTTGGAAGCTGAAGGCGAGAGAAGGATTGCCTAGTGGACAGCAAGTTGCACCTACTTTCCACTGTGGAGTGAGCATGCATGTTGGAAAAATCTTTTTTTAAAGAATGAATCTGATCTTTTTTGTCAGTGTTGAGGCAATCTGCTTTGATTTCCTGAAATTTGAAATAAAACCAGGCTTTTTTTATTGGTTTTATTTGTTCTTCAAGCTTTTGTGTTTGTTCAGACAAGAGGTAAGCCAGCTTCCTAATGAATAGCCTCGGATTGTTATCAGGATACCCTGGTGCTACGTGGAGATTAGAGGAATCAGACGAATTAATTGTCAATGATCTGCTTTGCACAAATAAAAGGACAAAATTAACGCAAAAAATTTAATTTGCAGGCTCTGCGAATATGAGCCAAAAATGCAGCCCTCCCAGTGGTTAATTGTGCAAAGCAGCTGGAAAAAGCACTTCATTGTGTTGGTGGAATGTTTCTGCACTGTAAATTATGCCTGTGTTTACAATAGCTCTCTGCAAAATGCTGACATTCAATGCACCTGTGACAGTTGTCATCCATAGCTGTCACTGGTAATGAATTTCCCAATTTACTTCGCTGCTTCTCACCCCCCCTCCCCCTCCCTCCCCCCCCCCCCCCCCAGTAGTACGTGTCACCAGCTGGGGGGAAAAAAAAGAGGCAAGTGACAGACAGGACGCATGAACAAATATGTCAGAGTGCTCCAAATTTATTTCTTTTCAGGACTTGTTAAGGAAAGATTTAAGAGTCAGAAATGCCCAGCATGTTTTGGCTCTGTACAAGGAAACGAGGATGGAGTGAGACTGTCGGATAGATCTGCAGGATTTCTTTGTGTTTCGCTTTGTCTTTCCTAGTGAGTGCAGAAAATTAAAACTCATAGGCCTGTTTGAGTTTAGAACAGCATTCCATTACTCCTTGGAAGATCTGTCTGACTCTGACAATTTGATGTGTGTTTTAAGACGTTTGTGTTGTGGTTCACATTTTACTGGAAGTGCAGTCACTTTCTCTCTTCCCTTTATTTCTTGTTCCCCACTATTTCCTTTTATTATTCTGTATCTCCTTTCTCTCTTTCCTTCCTTCTGTCTCATTACTTTCTTTGCCGTTCCCTTTTCCTTCTGTCTTTTTTCTTTACTCTCCTTTTTCACTCCCTTTCTTTGCTTCCCTTCCATTTTTTCTTGCCTTTTTCATGCCTTTTCCTCCTTCCTTTGCTATTTTGTCCTCTCCCTTTTTATTTCCGTCTTTCCTAGTGTCCCTCTTTCTCTCATTTCCATTTTTCAGCTTCTGTTCTTTGTCCTTTTCCCATTCATTCTCTTCCCTTCGCTCTCTACTAATTACAGAGAATGATTTTCCCTGCAAAATATGCAATGACATTATAAAGAGGAGCTCCCCCTTTTACATTGTCTGTCCTTGGCTGGAACAATTCAGCAGTGGTGTGCAGTTTTACACTTTGTTTGCCTTTTTGTGTGTCAACACCATCTTCAACACGTCAGATTAAATGAGTACCTCTGCCTTTGGCTGATTTATATTCAAATTTATTTTGTCACTCTATAGACTGATTCTGGATTGTAATGCCTTGGTGATTTCCAGTTAAGTTTTTCTGTCATATCACACCCTGCCTAATAGAAAGGGAAAGCCCAGCTTTAATTATGATTCTATGACTGAATGATTGACTGGAAGAACTATCCAGCACTCTTCATCTCTAATGTGCCAGCAGTGGGACAGAGAATGGGTTGAGGCTATGATACAGTTGTGGCTTGTTGGTCAGGCCCATCTTCTGGATAATTGAAACAAAAATCCATCTAAAAGAGATTGAACAAAAAAGCCTATTGAAGTAGTGAAAGAAAGCAAGTTGTGCGGACCCAGAAATTATGTTAAGTAGCATTGGAAAACAGGTTGAAAGGTTTTTTTTTGAATCCTTGTAGTTTTTTTCCTCCCCTATCCTTTGCTCTTGAAGTTTGATTCAGCTTCAGTGCAGTTCCACAGAAACTTGATACCTGGCCCTACCCAAAGGACCATTGTTATTTTCCTACATTACAACAGCAACTGCGCTTAAAAAGTACCTCATTGGCTGTATAACGCTTTGAGACATCCCAAGGAGTGAAAAGGGCTCTATAAATGCAAGTTTGTTGGTTCTTTCTTGTGTGAACCGAGACACTAAGCACCTTCAGGTTATTTACCCATAGCTGGGTTGAGACAGAATCTGATCATGTAATTGTCTAACATACATGCACACTTGTGCGCAAACACAACACACACACAGCTGAGACTAACACATGAATAATGGGCCACCTCAGCAAGGCACTGAAAGAATTTTGGTGTCTGTCAAACTGCTCCATGGTATGATTCACAATGTTTGCACAAGGCAGGAGAAAAATATTGATTGAAGAAAGTAGCAAAATGCATTCTGAACTATTCTTTCAGCTACTCCAAATTTTTCTCTCCAGCAGAGGTCACTGGATGAACAAATAGGAACTGTCACTCCCCCAGAGCAGGAATTCTGAGACCAGTTGTAACATCCAACAATCCTGCCCCTCTCCCCACTAACCTACCCCAGGCTAAGATTCCAATCTTGGTACAGCCTGGGAGTTGAGATGGTGTCCAAGTACCACACTGTACAATGAAAAGTGTGTTTCATAAAGAACCAAATTTCCAACACCTTTCTTGGTGGGGGAGGAGGAGAAATAAACCTCCATGGACAGGGTATCAAATTCCCAATGAACTTTCTTTTTTGATTCCTGAATCAATGAATAAAGCCACAACAGTTGCATTATGAGACTGCGCAAAATAGTGCTGGCGCACCAACTTTGTGATGTGAGTTTTATGAGCTAACATTAAAGTTTTTGCAATTTTTGCATTAAATCTGTCCTCAGACGGTGTGATGGGGTGGTGGGAGGGAGGAATAAAATTCAAGGTTCCTGCCTCTGAAGACAACTTTTACAGGGAAAGGCATTGTAGGTGTCAGGTGAGGGCAGGATCCAGTTTGGCTGTGATGGTCCTGTGGCCAATTAGCCTGCCAGCACTCAATATTTACTCTTAATCAACCAAATGTTATTAAAAACACCCACACGTCATAGGCATGGTTAGCAGAGGCGGTTACATGGAGTTGAGAGGCAGCTCAGTCATAATCTAATTGAATCGCGGAGCAGGCTTGAGAGGCTGAATGGACTGTTCCAATACCCTGACTGTCAAATTTTGTTAAATGCAACCTGCATGTGGATGGTCACAGTGTCAGAGTGGCTAAGGTATTAATCTGAAAATTAGTTTAGACCAATTCAATTGAATACAAACTTCCATTGCGATTATACTTTATATTCTAGTTGCATTTTCATTCTGATAGATTCCTCTTACTTGTTTGATAACATTAAGTGTTTGAACTGATAGAGAGCAGACCAGGAAAGCTTGTGTGTGCCATTGCTTATGAAAACTCCATTACATCACTCAAAGTTCCTGTTTATTCTATACGTTGCCAGAGGCCTGAAATATAATGGTGTGTCTGCCGACATGAACTATTGCTTGTCTCGCAAGGGTTCTTTGTGCTAGTGGTTCACCTCACCCAGCACCTCTCCTGCTATCTACTGATTGCCTGGGGTTCCCAGTGCTGACTGCAACGTTTGAGACACTGTCGTGTGTTTGCATTATGTATCCAGCAAAGGAGGGGGCGGTGGGGGTCGGGATCGAGAGCGGGAGATAATGCAGTCATTCATTTGGTAAAATACCTTGGCTGAGAAATGAGAAGCAACTAACAACAACAAAGCTATTGAACAAAAGCACAGACAACACAGGCTTGTAAAAGGTTTCTGTTTCATTTTATTTAAATCCAGGTTTGCACATAATAATGCCCTTTGCATGTAATATTTTCTGTAACTGCCTTGGATTCCATGTTGCTAGGATTGGTTAACCTTTGTCATTGGCAGTATCAAAAGCAGCTTTTTGATTTAGTAATTGTGAGTTCTACGTTTTCCATATCTGTTTTTAATCTCCAGCTTAATTTATTTTCCTACCCTTTTGTCTCTCCAGCCACTTTTCCCTTCCTCACTCTGATTCTGCTTTCCCTGTCTGTTTAACTCTTCACTATTCCCCCTCTTTGTATGATGTGGGTCACTAAGATGAAACATTTTTGCACAGAACAAGCACAAGTTCAGCTCTACATTCTTACACATAGAGATAGAGTGGAGAAGCAGAAATTACACCATGAAATGTGGGGAGAACTCACTGATAGTTCCTCATGGTGTATTTTTTGGACATGTATTGTTGAGAACAAATGCAAATCTATGCGGACGCATCAGCCTCCTCCTAGTAATGTGAGATACTAGGGGAACCTGAAGAAGGGAAGAAAAAGAACAAAATAATATATTTTTAAAGAATACCCTTATGCTTTTCAACAAATATGTCGCTGATTAGCATCTATTTGATGGAACAAGTGAATTTACAAATCCCAGCTAATTAGTCGGGAATGGTCACACTTTTTGTCAAGTGTAAATGTGTGTCATATTAAAGGCTTGCTGTGTAATAGGGGTAGCATTACAGGAATTGAGAAAGGGGGAAGAAATCAGTCAGGGTTTCTACCTTTCACTGCTATTCAGTGACCCCTCTTGAGGGTAAAGACAGCACTGGGTTTTGCTGCTATGCTTCCTGTGGCTGAAGGGCCTGGGGTCTTTTGCCCTGTCAAAGTGGCCCCCGGATGAAAATGTTTGAGAACCACTGCTGTAGATAGTGTAGCTCTCCTTCCTTGATCTTCACTTCTTGCTGCCCCTTTCTATGACTTGACTTACGGCCTTAGCCGCTGCTTTCTGCTCCTCAGGCATCCTCAAATTCACTTGTGTCTTTCGATAACTTTTACAGTACATTTAAGATGTTCAGTTTAGCTCTAAATTTAATGGCATAAGCTTAAAGAGGAAGCATTGTTATGGGGAGAAAAATACTAGCTTTCTCTAAAATTCCCTCATCTTCCAAAATAATTACACTGGAAGCTCGCTGATGTGCAGTGCCACGGCTGAGGCCATGCGAGAGAACAAGTCAGAACCCTCATCCTCACCACTCGCATGACTTCATACAACCAGACCGGCTCCCAGTTGCATGGCATGGAAACTATACATGTATTAGATTTTTCCAGCTTCAAGACATTTGATGTAATTGTATGACTTTATAAAGGCACAGTTGTGCGTTAAATTAGATCTCCCCTCTCAAGCTGAATGAATATTTTTACCAGGGTTGCCCTAAAACATCTATGTGTAAACCTGTCATAAACATGTCACTCTCAAATAAAGGTACATCACTGGGACCAGTTAGAATCAGTTATTAAAAGCACCAACGATATGTGATGTAATCAGAGGATTTTGTACTAAAATGTTTACAGTGATCAGCGTACATGACATGGAGTCTGATTTTCTTTTACGTGTCAGGCCAGCCGGATATGTATTTGCTGGGAAGAAATTTTGGGAGATACGATATTTGGAGTATTTTGGAAACAGACATAGTCGTGTAAGGCAGGGAGGGAAACAAAGAAACTTAACTAACGGCTTGGTGCTGTGTGTGCTCTTTCAGGAGGTTGAACTGTGCCGCATCAGCAGCCAGGAGAAGCTGGGCCTGACTGTCTGTTACAGAACAGATGATGATGAGGATGATAGTGGAATCTATGTCAGCGAGGTAAGTCACTGTGGAAGGAAGCGACGGCCTTTAATGGACCCGACTGTTGAGGGTTGGCGGTATGCCAAGTGTTGTCACTTCTAATTGCTGTGGTAAATTGCATTGCCCGGATAATATGATTATTACAGCCTGTTTATTTTAAGCAAATGTTTTAATGGTAGATCTTAATTACTGAACATTGTCGGAGCAAAAAAAAAATTACAGGATAAAAATTGAGTTGACTACGCAGACATGCTCGGCTTTTACACAAAGCTTTCATCGAGCAGTCAAGGCTTCAGATTCAGAGTCCTAATTGGAAGAGTGCTCGGGGAAAAAGTACCACATTGTCTACCTAAAGAAAATTTTACAGGTCAGCATAATCAAAAGTATTCAGCGTTGAGTGCAGCATTAATAATTAAAATGTATACAATGAGGTGGCCCATGATTGTCGAGGTCCCTCTTTGTCATAGAGTCATAGAGAGGTGCAGCACTGAAACAGGCCCTTCGGCCCACCGAGTCTGTGCTGACCAACAACACCCATTTATACTAATCCAACATTAATCCCATATTCCCTAGCACATCCCCACCATTCTCCGACCACCTACCTACACTAGGGGCAATTTACAATGGCCAATTTACCTATCAACCTGCAAGTCTTTGGTTGTGGGATGCATTCTTTGCCATTCTTAATAAAGGCACGTTGTGGGGAAAAGTTATAAGGAGGGTGCTGTGAATAGTTTCTCTGTTTACAAGAAATGTGGAGATCTACTGCTGAACCTATGCCAGCTGGGCCTGCTGCAGTCAAAATTTGCAGCTCAGCGCCTTGTTCCTTTGACTCAGGTGTAGGAAATTCAGGAGTGCAGTTCAGTTCAGCTCGGTTCTAATCACATGTACCCTGACTGCAGCTTTAGATCCGTGCCAAGATTTACATTATTTTAGTTGATGAATAAGACTCTAACCTCATTTAAAAGGGACTGGGATTCGAAAAGGAAGGGTATAACAGGATAATGTTGGGGGGTTGTGGTCGCATGCAGAAATACAGATGCAGAGCTAGCCTTGCCAAATGGCCACTTCCTGTGCTACAATATATATGATTCCAAATGAGGGTCTGCTGTCTTATTGTTAACCCTTTATGTACCGAGGAAACAAACGCCGTTTAACTTTCTTTTTGTTGCTGTGGACAGATTTACTCATCCAAACTCCATTAGGCTTGAGGGGCAGCATTGGCTGCACTTGTTTGCATCAAAGCATAAATGCGGTTGTCAAAGAAACACATCCTTGAAGTGAGGGGGAATCAAAAGGCTCATTTTTAAAGCTCACTCGGACCTCCAAAATGGATGGTGGGGGAGACAAAAGTGCAGAAACGAAAATGACTTTGAAATTAATGAGGCTAATTTTCACCCTCGTCACCTGGGCATTAACCTGACGAATGGATAGCTTGCCTGGTGCGGACCGGACCCTGGCGCAGGGGCCCACCCGCCTGGTGCCTACCCTGGCGCAGGGGCCCACCCGCCTGGTGCCTACCCTGGTGCAGGGGCCCACCCGCCTGGTGCCTACCCTGACAGAGGGGCCCACCTGCCTGGTGCAGACCCTGGCAATTTTTGTTTTGCCAGATTACTGCCCAAGCAGTGTTGAAAATCACCCTCCCCCACCAATATTTTTTTAGTTGGGGGGAGGTGGAGGTTAAAAAAGATTGGGAAAATTAAGCAGATGCAGTGGTTCATCAACAGTTTAAAAAAATAAAACAAGGGGCTGAATTTTACTTTCCCTCCACCGTCGGGGGTCGTGGTGGTGGGGGTGGGGGGGGGTTGCCGGAAAATTCTTCTGGGAGAGGCCAGCCATGACTCCTGACTCCGGGAAGGCCCTGCCGTATTTTACCGGCAGTTGGGCCCTCATTTCATAGGCAAATAGTAAAATTGAAGAGTAATTACTTAACTGGTAGCAATGGCCTCCCACGCTGTGGCTGGAACTCCCACGCCTTCGGAACGTCATTCGGAGTTCCGAGGCTTGACACTGGTGGAGAGGGAGGAGGAGTGAAATTATTAGAGTGGGAGGAGGGGGAGCGGGGAAAATCCTTTGTGTTAGCTGTGGGGATGGTGGGATGGGTTGAAGGGCTAATGTTATGAGGTTGGGGGTAAATTCGGGTTGGGAATAAAGTTTATTTTGGTGATATGGCACAAAAACAAGCATTGTGAGGGGGTGAGAACGAGCCTCCAGCTTTCATGTAATTTTTTAAAACATAATATACCATAATATCACTTTAAAAATTCAAATATCTTCTAAGGGCTTGAAGCCCTTTACAAATAGAACCAGCGCCTGCGTGGTGGCGCCAGACGCTGTTGTTGGGGACATCATCGGCGCGCTCATAAAATTCAGCCTAAGTAGAGACCAAGGAGCAACATGATTAGCAGATTGATATTGTTTATCTTATTTTAATTTGAAGTGATATGGTGTTATTACAGCAATAAAGCTACTTTTAATTAAGTTCTAGTACTGAAGATACAATATTGTTTTCAGTGAGATTGTGAAAGCTGAAAGCTTTTTGTCACGTTTGACCAGACAGACATTTATTTAAGGGCTTCCTGAAGGAAGTGGTGTCTATAATGCTGTTTGGCAATAATGTATCAAATGAGAAACAGAAGGGGAACATTACACAGAAATCGCCTGTTTAAACAGAAATCCAAAAGTAAAATGGGAGAAATGAATAGCTGAAGATAGTGATTGTGCCAAAGGTGATAGATAGGAGTGCCCCTTGGTGGCAGGGTCATCACTCAACTCTGCGCAGTGGTGACTTTGATGGAGTATAATTTGTATCCCAAATTCTGCAACGCACAATAACACGAACTAGTATCAGATGGAAGCACCCACAAATTATGATTGCCACAGCCCCGTCTGGTCATCTAAATGCTGGCCCCTTCTTAAAATTCCTTATTTGCTGCTTATCCTGAGTGCATTTGACAGATAATGAAGTCGTATAAAAATTGTACTTTTTTTCTAAATTGTGTTGAATGTTTGGCTGCTGCAATGTTGCATAAATTGGTGTTGGGCGAACTGGGATAAGCTTCTGCCGTTGGTAGGCATTGACAAAGCAATAAGTAAACAGCATGCACTGTTGGAGAATGTTCCGATTAAGCTTCAGACCTTTCAGAGTACCAATATTTTATCGATCTCCAGCCTTGGGCAACAAATGCAGTTATTTTAGTTTGGGGATGAAATGATACCTTTGGTGTCTGTAACACTTAGAGAAGAGACCAAGCACCAAAGGTATCATCAATCTCCTAACTAGAATAACATACTGCTGTCAGACATCTGTCTGACTGCAAAATGTTAACTTTTCTATGCACCATCCCTTATTTGGTCATCACTCTTCTGTGACACACCTGCAGCTGAACCATTTCACCGCTAGATGAGACTTGAGCAGCTCGGTATGCTGCAGATTTTCGAGGAAAATTCCCCCGGGAGATGTGTTTAACAGCAAGATAATTTTGCACAAGTTCAGCAACATTTTGATGGCAGTTTAAACACAAAACGAGACACAGCTGAAAGGTGGTAAAGAGGGGGCGCTCGTGACAGTTAGGTTTTTGCCAGTCTTGGGCAGGTGGCAGTGCAGAGTCAGAACCCCATCTGAAACTTACCATCACGTGGTAGAATTTTAAGAGATTCTGGCCATCTGGTGGGTGCACTATTTCAAAAGGAACCTGTTTTAAGTGTTATCGAATCATAGAATGGTTACAGCAAGGAAGGAGGCCATTTGGCCCATCGTGTCCATTCTGTTGCTCTTTTCCTTCATGCTTCGCACCCCCTCCCCTCAATCTTGCATCTCTGTATGCTAAACAATGCTTTTTAGCCAAGAGGGGACAAGGACCTGTAAGTGTCCCACTCAGAGCCCTCTGAAAATGTGACCTCTTCAGCTGGCCACTGATGGCACGCCCGAGTGACTCAGTCTCTCTTCCTTACGGGAACAGTCTGAGAATTCAGCCAAAGTTTCCTACCCCACCATAGCCCCTCCCTTCTTGAATATGTCTATAGATGAATTCTGCTGATGATCGTCTTCATTTTGATGCCGACCGCATTATCTTTTAGAATGATTCTGCTTTGCGTTCCTCACTTAAGGCTGATGTATGAGTGAGTGTCCTAAAGACTTTTGGTGCCCAGGAATTGTTCTGTAGACTGGGAACTCAGTGCATCCTGTTACCACTCTGTGTTCTCCCTTTACCTCGGAATCAGGAGTATCTTGATGCATTTTTCTACACCACTGACTTCCGCTTTCCCTGGAGCCTTCCCAAGAGTCGGTGGAATTGTCAGTCCCTGTTATACTGTCTCCCACAACTGTTTTGAAATTCTTTTACCTGACATTGAGCACTGGTTAAAGTGCGTGCATTAGAATTTGTAGATCTCACATGCAAAGTATAGACCCTGGGGGGGGGGGGGGGGCGGGGTGAGATTACAGCTGCGGGATACAAGATTGAACTTGAGTTCTGTAAAAGGGCATGGAAATGCACAGAATCAGTGTTAAAGGAACATGAGTGGGCCATTCAGCCCATTGGGCCTGCTCTGCCATTCAGTTGGATCGTGGCTGATCTGTACCCCAACACCATTCTCCTGCTGTTGCTGACCAGTAGCCTGACCTTGGAACTTTTCTTTATTTTCTCAGGTTGACCCGAATAGCATTGCTGCCAAAGACGGGCGTATTAGAGAGGGAGACCGGATCATTCAGGTAAGTGTAAATAGAAATGTTTGTGTGACTGAAATCACAAAGCCCCTCTGGCCAAGAATGAAGCAGAAGGCTTATTGCAACGTGAGCAAAACAAAACAAAATTGTCAAGCAGGTGGCAGCCTTTGAGGGTCAGGCCTCAGATGTAGAACTAAATCCAAAGCCTGCACCTGGGAGATAAGCTGATAGCAGGTTTTATTCCAATCGGGCTGCGTACGAGTTTCATGCGATGAAAGCAGCCCCACAGCTGGTGCCACACGACGTCTGGGCCAGCCACATAGACTGATATCGCCATGGCAACAATCAGACTGGACCCCGTCAGCATTCCATGCAGAAGCATGGACATGCATCAAAACAAGAATTTAAAAATAAATGTATAAATAGTCAAAAACAAGCTGCTTTGTTATAGTGAAACCAACTGAGTGTCCATTTTTTTATATAAGCCCCAACCTGCTCAACAAGCCAATGTTAGGTTGTTAGCTACGCCTATACATTTGTACAAAGAAGAAAATCTATATTTCATAATGTGTACTGAGTTATTGGTGGTTCTTGGTTTGTTTATGGTCCATTTTATCTCTGCAATGGCTGTCACAGCAGAACTCAACAAGGTGTTCCACACTGAAGAAGTACACAGTGACCCCAGAGGTCAGTATTAGGACCACTGCTGTTTTTAATCTATGCTCATAAACTTGATGGGCATAATTTCAAATTTTGCAGGTGACAGAAAATTTGGAAGAGTAGTAAACAATGAGGAGAATCGTAGCAGACTTCAGGAGGACAAAGACAGACTGGATGAAGTGGGCAGACGCATGGCAGATGAAATTTAATGCAGAGAAGTGTGAAGTGATGCATTTTGGAAGGAAGAAAGAGGAATGACAATGTTAACAAAATGGTACAATTTTAAAGGGGGGTGCAGGGACAGAGAACCAGGGGATTCACATACACTGATCTCTGAAGCTGGCAAGAAAAGTTGATCAGTTTGTTTAAAAATAAAAAGAAATCCTTGGCTTTATAATTAGAGACGTAAGAGAGCTAGGAGGTTATGCTAAAACATTATAAATCGCTGGTAAGGCCTCAGCTGGAGTATTGTGTCCAATTCTGGGCACCACACTTTCAAAACGATGTCAAGACCATGGAGAGGGTGCAGTGCAGTTTTACTAGAATGGTACCAGTGATGAGGGATTTCAGTTATGTAGAGATGCTGTGATTATTCTCCTTGGAGTAGAGAAGGTTAAAGAAAGATTTCTTAGAGGTGTTCAAAATTATGAAGGGTTTTGAAAGAGTAAATAGAGAGATACTGTTTCTGTTGGCAACAGGGTCACCAACCAGGGGGCACAGTTTATGGTAACTGGCAAAAGAACCATAAGAGAGATGAGTTTTTTTTATACAGTGAGTTGTTATAATCTGGAATGCACTACCTTGAAGCAGATTCAATAGTAACCTTCAAAAGGGAATTGGATATATACTTGAAAATGAAAAACTTGCAGTACTATCGGGAATGTGACTAAGGAAATTAAAGGGAGATTTGATCGAGGTGTAAAAGATTATGACAAGTTAGACAAGGAAGCATGTTCCCATTAACTGTTCGTATAAGGACTAGTGACACAGATTGAAGGTTTTGGGCAAGAGATGCAGGGGGAATGTGAGGAAGAACTTCTTTACGCAGTGAGTGGTAATGACCTGGAACTTGCTGCCCACAAGGGTGGTGGAAGCGAAGGCAAGAGCTCTTTCAAAGAGCCAGTACAGGCACAAGGAGCTGAATGCCTTCTCCCACTGTATGTTTCTATGAACTTGGGTTTTATTCCCCAGATTTAAGAAGATTGAGGGATGATCAAACTGAGCTGTTGAAAATGATGAAAGGTGTTGATAAGATAGATACAGAGAAGCTTTTTTGTCTGGTGTGGGAATCCAGAACAAACGGGCCTCATCTGAGTTAGGGCACTCAGGAGTGAAATCGGGAAGCACTTTTCACACAGAGGGTAGTGGCAACGTGGATTTCCCACCTCAGCTCCAAAAGAATACGCTGTGGACCCTAGGGAATAAAGACTGAGATTGGTTGATTTCGGTTTTTTTTTATAATTGGTAAGGAACATGGATCAAAGGCGGCGAAATGGATCAGTCAAGATCTAACTCAATGGCAGAACTGGCTTGAGGGCAGAATGGCTCCCAGTGTTTGCTGCAAAATCTCTAATGGTTTCCCAAGAAAGCAGATAATTATAATATGGGATCTGGAGCTGCTGCTTTATTTGAATTGACAAGTTGTTAAGATTTCTACCACCACCACTATTATTATGGTGGGGGGAGGGGGTAATGCAAGGAACGACTTTGCCACATTGAAGGGTATTTTGGAGACTGGTATCCAAAGCTCGGAAGGTGCAAGTCTGCAAATGTGAATTTTGTTAGTTTGTCAGTGGAGGCTAAGTGGGTGTGGTCATCTCTGCTGTGATGTTTATCCTCCAGCAGGTGAGCTGGTCAATTCCAAGTGACTTTTTTTGGACCTTTGAATGAAGTTGTTATTGACACTGGCAGCTGGGCAAGTGTGACTCTTTCCAACTGCTCTGTATATCCTAGCTCACACCAAATCCATTTCAGCCATCACCCCTCTGCTCACTGATCTACATTAGCTTTCATTCCAGTAACATCTTGATTTTCCAAAATTCTCTTCCTTGTTTCTAAATCCCTCCATGGCATCACCCTTCCCTATCTCTGTAACCTCCTTCAGCCCTACAACCCTCAGAGATCTCAGTGCTCCTCCAATTCTGGCCTCTTGCACATCCGCAGTTTTAATTGGTCCATCATTGACAGCCATACCTTCAGCTGCCTAGGCTCTAAGCTCTGAAATTCCCTCCATAAACCTCTCTACCTCTCTCCTCCTATAAGATTCTTCTTAAAACCTACCTCTTTGATGAATTAGTCATTGTCCTAATATCGCTTTATGTAGCTTGGTGTCAAATTTTATTTGATGACACTCCTGTAAAGCAGCTTGGGATGTTTCACTACATTAAAGGTGCTAAATAAATGCAAATTGTCATTGTCCATTTTGTTGGATTTTCACGTACAATGTTTGAAAGCATGACACTGGATAGGCCGTCATTGGAACTCCTGAAGTTAAAATGTATTTTTTTTTTAAGCCAGGCCAATAGAATATTTGTCAATCTACTGGGGTGTTAGCCAGTTCCTTCTGCCTTTTGTTTGAGTTGCATGACTTACAACTGTCTTCAAATATGAGTGAGATCGCCCAATGTTATTAGGAAGCTGGACCTGAGTTTGACTTCAACTTGTGCTGATGGGATAAACAGCTGCTTTCTTTGCTGATTGCAACAGTTATCTGATAAGATTTGGGGATCTTGCTCAGCGGTTTGACTCGGGTTAGTGTCTGAAACATCACGTTGGTGCAGTAGTGGACACTCCTGAGCTTGCGGAAATAAAGGATAACTGGTTTAGTGTTTGACTGTGGTTTGTAATTGTGTCCACAATCCATCAGAGGGAGGGTGTCTTGGCAATTCTGCTTTTGTTCATTTGGTAACTTGTTGGCTGGAAATGTTAAAAGTATAACAAATTGCAATTAAACAAAATTTTATAAAATGAATGTTTTTTTCTTTATTATTTCCATTAAGTTGGAGATTTCATAACTTTGCATGCCGTACTTGATCTGCTAGAAAAATAAAGGTACCTTACCTTGACAAACACAGAGTGAGACTATAGCTTTGTTTTCTGAAGGCTAAGTTAGTTGCTTCCTGCTGATTAAATGTGAAGAGCATTAGTTGTAGGCAGTGACACAGCTCGGCCACCAGTGTGAGGGAAATTGGATGAGATTCAGACAAGTGGCAACCATGTGATGTGCAATCAGATGTGCTGGAGCTTTAAGGGCTAGAAGCTTTGCCATTGACCCTTTATTTGTTCTGTTTGATACAAAGCACACCAGTAAGCTAAAATTCATGAGCTGAGTGGATGTACATGTACTAAAAAATATAATGCAGCTTGTTGAAGGTGAGTTTGAAAAGTCTGTACAGCTAATGGTTTCAGATGATATGAATTCCTGGACATCAGTATGTTAGTCATGGTGCTGCCTTTTTACAATTGAGGAACCACAAATGTGACTTTCATCGGTGAAAGTCTCTCAGTTGCTGGTGATTTACAGCACTGTGTCTGTTGAGGGAACTGAGAGATGGATGCAGTGTGCGTTTCAAGTATGGAACAATGATCTTTAATAGAATTCTTTTGAGTGTGGGACAAGCTCATTCATTGAATGTGGAAGGGTTTTGAAAGTACTTGCATGTGACATTAATGGATCTGGTAGAGTATCATGAAGTTTCTGTTCTCTGGCAGGAGTGGGGATGGGGGTCAGTCGTTTACCTGTTCTGGTGGGGTAAAAGAAAACAGGACATCAAGCTGGATGTGCCGTACTTGAACTTTATTTCCGTCGTTTCTGTTGCCTCTGGTACTCCCAAGTGCTGTAACTTTACAATTTGCTTGATGCTTTATTCTTTGATCTTTATTCTTTGGAAGTTGTCTTTCAGGAATCCTTTCCGAAGGTTCCTGCTTTTCAAATATTTATTTACAGCCTGTTTCCTCCTCTGCATAATAACCTGCAGACATGAGCAAGTAACTCTTTTGTCCACACCACGTTTATCTGTCACAACTCAAAGGAAGAAATTTTAAATTCAGCAACAAGTTCTACATTGGTCTGAAGTGCTTCGATGAAAGGGAAATCAGCAGTGGCCTGTAAGCAATGCAACTAACTACACCTCGTGTTATGAGGTAATGCTGCATTCTTTCTAATTGGGTTCCCCACAAGTGTGGAGGTTGACTGATTCCAACTCCAGCACTATTATCTCTGACTGACACTCCATTACTCTAAAGGGAAAAAGATGAATGTCACCTGTCATCTGCCAGTTAATTGTGTTGCTGGATGTATGTGGCTGGGGCACATGTTGGACATTTATGAACATTACAGCTTCCTCTGATGTCCAGCTTCCTTCACCAATCGATAACAACTTGTGCAGTAAGCACCTAATTGAGTGAGGGCACTTACTGCTGTGATCACGAAGTGGAGTCTTTTGTTTGAAAAGCCATGTCAATTCTTAACACAGATGAGCTGTAATTTGCTTTTTACGATGTGCAGTGTTGACGTTGTGAAAATAAATGGTATGCATTTTGTTGATCTCTTCCTCCTTGCAGATAAACGGCAAGGATGTTCAAGACCGGGAGGAGGCAGTGGCCTTGCTCTCCAGTGAGGAAAGCAGGAATATTCTGCTGCTCGTTGCCAGACCAGAGATCCAGGTAACTACTGAATTAAGAGTAAATTATATTTCTCTTTAAATTGCATCCTTTGCATTCTCAAGCTTCATGGTCAAAGAAATATTTCATTTTTGAAGTTTAGATAAACACAGCAGCCTATTTTCACACAGCAAGATGCCAGAAACTGCAATGAGATAAACAATCAAAATGGTGTGTTTTCAGCAATGTTGGTTGAGCAATAGATATTCGCCAGGAGAACGTTACAAGTCTACCTCTGACATCGCAGCACTCGCTCAGTACTGCACCGAAGTGTCAGATTATGTACTGAAATCTCAGGAGTGGGGCTTGAACCCATGTCCTTCCTCAGAGTGCTACCAATCAGAAAAGGCAGGTACCTATCGGATTGGACCCTTGCTCTCCATGGATAGTGGCTAGCAGTAGTGATGGCATGGAAAGAGTTTCAAACCTCTCACAGACATTTCCAGACACTTGGAATTAAGCCTACACCGAAAGTGTTACCTTGAATCTTTATTCATTCCTTGAAGGTAATTTTTTTGTCACACGTTCCTCCCTTTGTATGGGAATGAGCAATCCATCGGCACTTTAAAAACATGTGGAATTACCCCAGACAGAGCCACAAATAAAATCTGCAGTAATTACAAAATCCTATTGTGACTGTCAGAATGAAATAGAAAATAAGACCTCCTCAAATTGGGGTCTGAAATTTCAGATCAGGATTTGAATGATATTTGAGAGTTCCATACAAACCTCATAGCTTTATCATAGCCACACATTTTGTATTCTATACATGAGGATACCTTTACCAGAGACGAGTGCCTTGTATTTCTCAATGGAGAAACCCAGTGCTCGGAGGTAATTGGCTAATGGCCAAACTAACATTCACTGTTACTGACTTAAGGATTTGTAGCATTAAACACATTTAGTGCTAATTGGAAAACTCTGTACTCGTTTATTTGGAACTTCGAATTCTTGCATTTGTATTTTCTCAAGTTATGGAAATCGTTAGTAAGGGCACATCTAGGATTTTTCATGGCTCCATTCAATCTTTTTGGTTACGACTAGCTTGCAATTTGCAGTCTGTGTCTCTGGCTGATATGTCAAGTGTGTTAGTGTAGTGGGTGGTGCCTAGTGGTTAGTCTGCTTGTCACTTCTCTCTGGCTAGCAGTAAAAATACAAGTATTGTGAAAAAGAGAGCCAAGTATCTAAGCCTCTCCCTGCCAGTGCATAGCCTCTCCATCAGCAAGCCCTAAGTAGTGCCTTCCCGTGGTGACATGCGTAAACTTGGTACCTCACAGTCCCAGGCTGAACTACAGGTCACTTGGAAGAGGCCGGGCCTGCAGATCCAAGGCATACAGGCCCACCGGCATGTGATTCCACCCTGGTGCCCATGAATCAGACCCCCAGCTATGGATAAATAGCCTCACTGCCTTGTGGGTGCCTCTGGAGAGAAGGCGGCTAAGGGAGTAAAGCCTGACAGAAAATGAGGAGTGGAGTCCCACAGGCAGTTATCTATCATTTATCAGGAAACTCCTACAGCAGAGCTGGTAACAAACAGTCTGTTTTTTCCTTTCCCTTGGACAATATTAACAATGCCGAAAGGGGGGTCCTGATGCTTGGGTAACTCAGGGTCTCCACAGTATTTGTCCAGGCCTACACCCTAGAGAGGACAGTCCAGTTGACATATGCCCAGGGCACAGTCCATCATCTCCCAAGATGAGCAGATGCCAGCTTGCAGATGTATCAGCAGCTTAATGCCTTGGTCAAATGACACAGTGTGGTTCTGGCACTGGTTATGCCCGTGGGACTCCAAGCTAATATTGCCTCATAATGCAAGGTCAACATGACGTGCTTGGGGAGCGGCAGGGCCAGGACCCAACCTTTTTGGGCTTCCACAAAAAATGTCTGATGCATTAATTAGTGGAGGCAGGAGATCAGGAAAAGGGGCAGCAACCTATTTTGTGAATGGCCTCCCTTGGAGAGCTGTTTGCTCAAGCACATGCTGCTAATTTTATGTAGGTCTTCTAAAGTATCTGCATCATGTTTCCAGTATTTGGCATTGATCTAGTTGTTGTATTTCACAATTTGACTTAAAATAAACAGGAGGCATTAAAGAAATGCACAAAGTAATTTGCAGAATTAATACAGTTTTGTACAAATGTTGCGTGTCCATTGAAAACTGCCACTAAAATGCATCCTGTAGGAAATCCAATGTTGAGATGTCAACACACACCTGTCACACCACTAGTTGGTGCTGTATTATCTTTATCTCACAAATCATTCAAAATGCATTGTAAAATAAAGTTTTTTCTCGAAGGCCTAATAGTTTTACCCAGAGAAGAGATTGCAATAGTTGAATGCAGATTTTAGTCGTAGCAGCATGTGTAAATTCCCAGGATACATCAGTACCAGTTAGTCTGCTTTTACTTTATAGCATCTAACAATTTCTGTTTAGCTCAAAACATTCCCCACATTTTTTATTTGCCTCTGATCAAGTTTAGATTTACCAACAAAGCCATCTCCCCATCTCTCACTCCCTCTCAACACCTTCCTCCAAATCTCCTCCCCTCCTTCAATTCACATTCTCCCATCTGCCCCTCCCCATTTCCCCTCACCTCTCCCTCCCTCATTCCCCCATTTTCTTTTGTCCACCTCCTCTTCTACTTACCCCTTTGCCACCCCTCCCTTCTCCTTCACCGTCCCACATCCCCTTCCTATGTTTCTGACGCAGATAATCCAAACCCATGGTTTTGGGAAATCCCTGGCAATGGCACTATTTACTTGTGATTTGAACTGTCCCTTTCAGTGAACGCAGTTCATGTTCTAGGCAGTGAGTCTTTCGCCTGCAGTTCTTAGTGATTCCTGGTTGGAATAAAGCAGAACTGAGGATTGGGAGCAGTTTAGAATTCAGCAAAGGAGGACCATGGGATTGATTAAGAAGGGGAAAATAGAGTATGAGAGCAAGCTTGTGGGGAACATAAAAACTGACTGTAAAAGTTTCTATAGGTATGTGAAGAGAAAAAGATTGGTAAAGACAAATGTAGGTCCCTTACAGTCAGAAACAGGGGAATTTATTAAGGGGAATAAAGAAACGGCTGACCAACGAAATGCATACTTTGGTTCTGTCTTTACAAAGGAGGACACAAATATCATACCAGAAATGTCAGGGAACACAGGGCTTAGTGAGAGCGAGGAACTGAAAAAAATCAGTATTAGTAGAGAAATGGTGTTGGGGAAATGGATAGGATTGATGGCCAATAAATCCCCAGGGCCTGATAATCTATATCCCAGAGTACTTAAGGAAGTGGCCCTCCAAATACTGGATGCATTGGTGGTTAGCTTCCAAGACTCTATAGACCTTGGAACAGTTCCTACAGATTGGGGGGTAGCTAATGTAACCCCACTATTTAAAAAGGGAGGTAGAGAGAAAGCAGGGAATTATAGACCAGTCAACCTAATGTCGGTAGTGGGGAAAATTCTAGAGTCCATTATCAAAGATTTTATAGCAGAGCACTTAGAGAACAGTGGTAGAATCGGGCAGAGTCAGCATGGATTTACGAAAGGGAAATCATGCTTGACAAATCTACTAGAATTCTTCAAGGGTGTAACTAATAGAGTTGATGAGGGGGAGCCAGTGGATGTGGTTTATTTGGACTTTCAGAAGGCTTTCAACAAAGTCCCACATAAGAGATTAGCGTGTAAAATAAAAGCGCATGGGATTGGAGGTAGTGTATTGCGATGGATAGAAAATTGGTTGGCGGACAGGAAACAAAGAGTAGGAATAAAGGGTGTTTTTCCAAAAGGCAGGCAGTGACTAGTGGGGTACCACAGGGATCGGTGCTAGGACCCCAACTATTCACAATATACATTAATGATTTAGATGAGGAAACTAAATGTAATATCTCCAAATCTGCAGATGACACAAAACTGGGTGGGAGGGTGAGTTGTGAGGAGGATGCAGAGAGGCTTCAGGGTGATTTGGACAAGTTGAGTGAGTGGGCTAATGCATGGCAGATGCAGTATAATGTGGATAAATGTGAGGTTATCCACTTTGGTAGCAAAAACAGGAAGGCAGATGATTATCTGAACGGCTATAAACTGAGGAGAATATGCAGCGAGACCTGGGTGTTCTCGTACACCAGTTGCTGAAGGTAAGCATGCAGGTGCAACAGGCGGTAAAAAAGGCAAATGCCATGTTGGCCTTCATAGCGATAGGATTTGAGTACAGGTGCAGGGATGTCTTGCTGCAATTATACAGGGCCTTGGTGAGGCTACACCTGGAATATTGTGTGCAGTTTTGGTCTCCTTATCTGAGGAAGGATGTTCTTGCTATAGAGGGAGTGCAGAAAAGGTTTACCAGACTGATTCCTGGGAGGGTGGGACTGATGTATGAGGAGCGACAGAGTCAGTTAGGATTATTTTCGCTGGAGTTCAAACGAGTGAGTGAGGGGGGATCTCATAGAAACCTATAAAATTCTAACAGGACTTGACAGGGTAGATGCAGGAAGGGTGTTCCCGATGGTGGGGGAGTCCAGAACCAGGGGTCATAGTGTAAGAATACAGGGTAAACCTTTCAGGACTGAGATGAGGAGAAATTTCTTCACCCAGAGAGTGGTGAATCTGTGGAATTCGCTACCACAGAAAGCAGTTGAGGCCAAAACATTGTGGTTAACTAAAAAAGTGAAAGATAGTATCAAGCTTAAAGAAAAAGCATATAATTGCGCAACGATGGGTGGCATGTCAGACAATTGGACAGACTATAAAAAAACAGCAAAGAATAACTAAAAGATTGATAAGGAAGGAAAAATTAATGTATGAGAGAAAGGTAGTTAGAAATATAAAGACAGTAAGAGTTTCGAAAGATATTTAAAAAAGAAAAAAGTTAACAAAGTGAGCATTGGTCCTATAGAAAGTGAGTCTGTGGAATTAATAATGGAAAATAAGGAGATGGCAGTTGAATTGAACAGATATTTTGCATCGGTCTTCACTATTGAGGATACAAGTAACATCCCAGAATTATCTGTAAGTCAGGAAATGGAAGGGAGGAAGAACTCAAGAAAATTACAATCACCAGGGAAGTGGTACTGAACAAATTGTTGGAGCTGCGGGCTGACAAGTCCCCGGGTCCTGATGGACTTCATCCTAGGGTGTTAAAAGAAGTGGCTAGTGAGATAGTTGATGCGTTAGTTTTAATTTTCCAAAGTTCCCTTGATTTGGGGGCGTTCAATTAGGTTGGAAAATAGCGAATGTAACTCCTTTATTCAAAAAGGGAGGGAGACAGAAAGCAGAAAACTACAGGCCAGTTAGCTTAACATCTGTCTTAGGGAAAATGTTGGAAGCGATTATTAAAATATTATAGCAGGGCATTTAGAAAAATTCAAGGTAATCAGGCAGAGTCGACATGGTTTTGTGAAAGGGAAATCATGTTTAACCAATTTATTGGAGTTTTTTTTTGAAGAAGTAACATTTACTGTGGATAAAGGGGAACCGGTGGATGTATTGTACTTAGATTTCCAGAAGGCATTTGATAAGGTGCCACATCAAAGGTTATTGCAGAAAATAAAAGCTCATGATGTAGGGAGTAACATATTGGCATGGATAGAAGATTAGCTAGCAAACAGGAAACAGGAAACAGTCGGCATAAATGGGTCATTTTCTGGTTGGCAAGATGTAACGAGTGGCGTGCCACAGGGATCTGTGCTGGGGCCTCAACTTTTTACAATTTATATAAATGACTTAGTTGAAGGGACCAAAGGTATGGTTGCTAAATTTGTTGATGACACAAAAATAGGTAGGAAAGTAAGTTGTGAAAAGGACATAAGGAGGTTACAAAGGGATATAAATAGGTTAAGTGAGTGGGCAAAGATCTGGCAAATGGAGAATAATGAGGGAAAATGTGAAATTGTCCATTTTGGCAGGAGGAATAAAAGGGAAGCATATAATCTAAATGGTGGGAGATTGCAGAGCTCTGAGATGCAGAGGGATCTGGGTGTCCTAGTGCATGAATAACCAAAGGTTCGTATGCAAGTACAAGAAGTAATTAGGAAAGTTAATAGAATGTTATCGTTTATTGCGAGGGACATTGAACACAAAAGTAGGGAGGTTATGCTTCAGTTATACAGGGCATTGGTGAGACTACATCAGGAGTACTGTGTACAGTATTGGTCTCCTTATTTAAGGAAGGATGTAAATGCATTGGAAGCAGTTCAGAGAAGGTTTACTAGACTAATACCTGGAATGGACAGGTTGTCTTATGAGGAAAGGTTGGACAGGCTAGGCTTGTATCCACTGGAATTTAGGAGTGTAAGAAGCTACTTGATTGAATCATGTAAGATCCTGAGGGGTTTTGACAGGGTGGATGCGGAAAGGATGTTTCCCCTTGTGGGTGAATCTAGAACGAGGGGTCACTGTTTAAAAATAAGGGGTCGCCCATTTAATACCGAGATGAGGAGAAATTTTTTCTCTGAGGGTCGTGAGTCTTTGGAAATCTCTTCCTCAAAAGGCAATGGGAGCAGAGTCTTGGAATATTTTTAAGGCAGAGGTAGATAGATTCTTGATGAGAAAAGGGGTGAAAGGATATCGGGGGTAGGCAGGAATGTGGTGTTGAGGTTACAATCAGATCATGGAACCATATAAAAATTACAACACAGAAGGAGGCCATTCAGCTCATCATGTCTGCGCCGGCTGAAAAAACTAGCCACCCAATCTAATTCCACCTTCCAGCACCTGGTCCATAGCCTTGCAGGTTACAGCACTTCAAGTGCATGTCCAGGTACCTTTTAAATGAATTGAGGGTTTCTGCCTCCACCACCATTCCTTGCAGTGAATTTGAGACACCCACCACCCTCTGGGTGAAAAAGTTTTTCCTCATTTCCCCTCTAATTATTCTACTAATCACCTTAAATCTGTGCACCCTGGTAATTGACCTCTCTGCCAGGAGAAACAGGTCCTTCCTGTCTACTCTACTCTGTCTAGGCCCCTTATAACTTTGTACACCTCAATTAAGTCACCCTTCAGCTCCTCTGTTCTAAGGAAAACAACCCCAGCCGATCCAATCTTTCTTCGTAGCTGCAACTTTCAAGCCCTGGCAACATTCTTGTAAACATCCTCTGACAATTATGTCCTGTACGCAATACTCCAACTGTGGCCTAACCAGTGTTTTATACAGTTCCAGCATTACATCCCTACTTTTGAATTCTATACCTCAACCAATAAAGGAAAGCATTCCATATGCCTTCCTCACCACTCTATGTGCCTGTCCTGCCACAGGGACCTGTAGACATGCAGTCCAAGCTTTCTCACGTCTTCTACCCCTCTCAATATCCTCCTATTTATTGTGTATTCCCTCGCTTTGTTTACCCTCCCCAATGCATTACCTCACACTTCTCTGGATTGAATTCCATTTGCCACTTTTCCGCCCATTCAACCAAACCATTGATATCATTCTGGAGTCTACAGCTATCCTCTTCACTAACAACTACACAGCCGATTTTTGTGGCATCAGCAAATTTCCCAATCATGCCTCCCACATTTAATATCATTAATCATTAATGATAATATATACCACAAACAGCAAGGGACCCAACATAGCCCTGCGGAACGCCACTGGAAACCACTTTCCATTTGCATAAACATCCGTCGACTATGACCCTTTGTTTCCTGTCACTGAGCCATTTTGGATCCAACCTGCCACATTCCCCTTATCCCATGGGCTTTCATTTTACTGACCCTCTGCCATGTGGGACCTTGTCAAATGCCTTACTAAAATCCATGTAGACCACATCTACTGCACTATCCTCATTAATCCTCCTTATTACTTCCTCAAAAAACTCAATCAAGTTCGTAAGACATGACCTTCCCTTAACAAATCCATGCTGATGATCATATTGAATGGCGGAGCAGACTCGAGGGGCCGAGTGGCCTATTCCTCCTAATTCGTATGTTCGCATATATGTTCGTATGCCTTTAATATCGTTCCTAAGTTGCCCAAAACTCTAAATACAGCCTAACCAATGCTGTGTATACTAATTTATCATTACATCAGTCTGCTGTTGGCCTTTCTTATGGCTTCATCAACCTGCACTCATACTTTCAGGGAGTTGTACATTTGAAGCCCTCGGCCAGAATTTTATGCGTGGGGTGTAAAATTGTATGGAAGGCGGGAGGTGCCATTCCTGTTGCTAACCCACCCAGGCTGAAATTTTATGAGTGCAGCGGGAGGTGACAAACAGCTCGTCCGCCCCAGGCCAATACCAATGGCGGACAGGCACTTCGTCAGCTGTAGAGGCCAGTGATACCTGGTGGCCTCCTTGCGGGATGGAGGGGGGAGGCCCTCCTGATCGGACACCCTGTGCACCACAGAGGACTCCCCCAACAGGTTCTGCCGCCCCCACTGGTGCACCTCTCCCCAGCCTCCGGCAAGGCCCGAAACCCCACTTACCATTTTTAGCGTCGGCATCCATAATCGTTCTGAAGCTGGGTGCAGTCCCAGCAGTGGCCACTGATCCCAGTAGTGCTGCTGGAACTGAGGAGCTGCTGGCCCGCTGATTGGCCAATGGAACCTGGAGGCAGAACTTCCTACCACTGAAGGGCGGAAGTCCCGCCCGAGGGCAATTAAGGGCGTGGGCCACGTAAAAGCTTTGCCTGGCTCCCAGGCCCAGTGGAGGTGGGTTTGCCCCTGACTTTTAAGCTGGTGGGTGGGGCCTCCGCCCTGATGTAAAATTCTGGCCCTCGACTCGCCGTTCATCCTTCTGTGTCTTTCTGTTTAGTGTATACTCCGTTTTATTTATCCAAAGTATACCTCAGATTTTTGGAATTGAGTCTGCCCTTTCCACCAACCTGAACTCTTATACAGTAATGCTTGCTGTTTGCAAAGCAACCCATACTTTTGAGTTATCCGTAAATTTCAAGATTATGCTCCCTATTTTCAAGTCCAAATTAACTGTCTCTACATAGGTACAGGAGTATGCTATATAGTCCCTCGAGCCTGTTCCACTATTCAGTTAGATCGTGGCTGATCTGTGTCCTATCTCTGTATATCTGCCTTTACCCCATATCCATTAGTATCCTTGGTTAACAGAAATCTATCCATCTCTGATGTAAAATTAACAATTAATCTAGCATCAACTGCTATTGCGAAAGATAGTTCCAAACTTCTACCGCCGCCCTTTGCGTGTAAATGTGTTCCCTAACTTCACTCCTGAAAGACCAGGCTATCAACTTTTAGAGTATGCCCCCTAGTCCTAGACTCCTCAACCAGTGGAAATAGTTTATCCCTATCTGTGCTATCAGTTCCCCTTAATATTTTGAAGACTTTGACCAAATCACCCGAAATCATCACCTAGTTTATGTAATCTCTTCTCATAATTTCACCCTTGAAATCAAGGTATATTTCTACTAAATTTTCCCTGCAGTCTCTCTGACCTTTCCTAAGGTGTGGTGGCCAGAACTGCTCACAGTGCACCAGATGGTCTAACTAGGGCTTTGTATAGCTGGCGTATGACTTCTATCCTCTTGTATATTAGTCCTCTAGATATAAAGGCCAACATTCCATTAACCTTTTGATTTTTTTTTTTGTACCTGTCCATCAATGTTCCCTTTAAGCTGTGTGGTCACGCAGCAACCTGTAAGTTTACGCGCGAGCCGAGCACAGGTCAGCACCTTTAAGTTACCATGTGCTGTGCAAAAATTTTTTAAAGGGCCAGTACATTTAAATGAATAGGTTGCACACACCAAAATATTTAGAGGGAGTGTTGCTGGCCATGACATTTTAATGATTTATGTACATGGACCCCCAAGTCCCTTTGGATCTCCACAAAATTTTCACCATTTAGAAAATATCTATCCTTTTTAGGTCCAAAGTGGATGACCTCATACTCACCTTTTTGAAATCTATTTTCCACAGTTTTGTCCATTTACTTAATTGATTAAAATCTTTGTAATATTCTACTTCCATTGCCACCTATATTTGTATCATTTGTTACGACCAGGTGAGAAAGATGTCTAGGGGTCCCTTTCAGCCTTCACCTCGTCTTACTGTAACAGGGTTTTATTTTTAAACACACTGTTTTTAGCTCTCCCTTGGTGAATCCTTGTTCACCGCTTTCCAATTATAAGGTAAAGAAACAAGGTTCTTCGAGCTCACTGTAAAGTCCTTGCTTGAAGTTAATTATTGCTTTTCATTGGGGCTCAGTATTTTTCTTAAACCTTGTTCACTGTAGGAGACTTTTCTCTCTTGGGGTTCATGTGTCTTCATTGGATTCCAAATCTGATGAGAAAGAGATGGGAGCAGACAGGAGAGAGATGTTCTCAATCCAGGAGCCAGGTGCTTTCTGTCTTCAAACACTGTTTCTCCAATTTAAAATTATCAGTTCAAAACTCTGCAACAGCCAGTTAGTCATGTAAACTGGCCTGACCACGTTTGTTCTGTGTATTGGGAGCAGGGACTGGTTCCTTTATTCCAACACTGTCTGCTAGTAGACAAAAATGACTTTCCGGTTAGGGGCCTGGCAATTCTTTGAAATAGGCCCTCTTTTCTTCCCAGCAACAATTTGAAGTTTAATGTGCATGTGACAAAATTAATGTGCCTCATTCTTGGCAGGTGGGGGCCTGCATGACACATTGCATACCTGGATAAGTGGCTCTCTGTCCCTTCATCTAAGTTGTTAATAAATACAGGGAATAGTTGAAACCACAACACTGTCATTTAGAGTACCTGCCCATTATCCCTACTCTCTGTCTCCTGCCACTCAGCCAATTTCCTAACCAGGTCAAAAATTTGCCTTCAATTCCATGAGCTTCAACTTTAGTTAACAGTCTTTTATGAGGGGCTTCATCAAATGCCTTCTGGAATTACATATAAAAATATCCACAGACATTCCCCTGTCCACTACTCTAGTCACCTCTTCAGAATATTCAATCAGGTTTGTCAGGCATGACCTCCCCTTTACAAATCCATGCTCTGATGAAAATCTTCAAGGGTGTCCAATAAATTCATCCTTACTTATAGACTCTAGTAATTTCCCAACAACAGATATTAGGCTATCTGGCCTATCATTCCCTGGTTTCCCTCTCTCACCTTTCTTAAATAGTACAGTAATGCGCAATTTTCCAATCTAAAGGAACGGTTTCTGAATCGAGAGAACTTTGGAAGATCATGGGCATCTGCAGTGTTCTCACCTACTTCATTTAAACACTGGATGAAAACCATCTGGTCGTGGGGATTTGTGCCATTATTTTCTTCATTACTGTTTATTTTGATGAGTCCCTGTCCTTGATTCGGTATTCGTTTCCTTGAGATGGCCAACATGCTGTCCTCTTCCCTCTACTCTAAGTAGTGATGCAAAGTAATTTATGCCTGCCATTTCCTTATTTTCATTTATAGTATCACCATTATCAGTTTTAAGGACCCTGCATTTCTCTTAACTTTTATAATTATGTTAGGAAAAAGCAGGTGGTTATTTGCATGGACTTTTATGTCCCTTGTAAATTTCTTCTCATGTTTCCTTTTTTGTAGCTTTTACTATCTGTTCTGTTACCCTTGACTGTTCTTTGTATCTCTCTCATCTGGCATAATATGTCTTTTTTATATTTTTGTATGCTTTTTCTTTTAGTTTTATGTTGTCCCTCACCTCTTTAGTCATCCTTTGCCATTTTTGGGCAGGATGAGCTTTTGCCCAGCTCTGTATCATGTTAAATTCTTTTTCAAACACCTCTTACTGATCATCTGTCATTTTACCCATTAACAGATTTGCCCAGTTTACTATGGGCAGTCTCTGTCTCATCCCATTGAAAGCCGTCTTACCTAAACTTGGAATCTTAGTAGCTGTTTTGGCATTTGGCTCTTTCAAACACAACATTGAACTTGATCATATTATGATAACTCTTAGATAAATGTTCATGCACCATTAGGCTGTTAACTAATCTTGCTCATTATTTAATCTAATATGGCCTGCCTTGTTGGTTCTAGGACATATTGTTACAGAAAACTATCCTGAACGCACTCAAGAAATTCACGAGCTAGTTTGCTTATCTCAATCTATATGGAAGTTAAAATCCCCTATCAAAACCATTCTGCCTTTGCTACATGCTTGTCTGATCTCTGCATTAAAATAATTGTTGCACTTTACAGCTGCTACCAGGAGGCCTATACACCATACTCATTAATGCTAATCACTACCAGATTTCCTATCCTTCCTATCGACCTTTTATAACCTGGTATTTTCAGTTCCGAGTCCTGACTGTCTTGCAGCCATGTCTCAGTAATGACTACCATATCGTATCCACCAAGTTGAATTTGCACCTGCAGTGCATGCAATTTGTGTTCATATGGGCCCCACACCTTAGCCTATTCTTCTGCTCTAATGTTTTACTCACACATTTCTTATTTTTTCTCTCCTGGTTTAATCACTTTACATCTTTTAGTTTTCCCTTTACCTGCAGCGCCTAAAGCACAATTTCTTACATTTACTCTATTCTCTTCCCTTTTGTTTTCAAACTATTATGTATTCTACCTTTTTCATCTGAAACCTCCTCTGTAAGATTTTGTGTGTTTGGACGGGACGTTGACTAGACTTTGACCCACAAGGGCCAGGCTCTGGTATTCGTAAATCAAGATAGAGAATTTATTAAGCACAGCAAGGATTTACAAACAATACTTAACCAACGGCAGTAGTTGTACAGCAGAGTGCAGTGTGTTCTCGGTTCTTGCTTCCCGAGCTGCTGGTGCAGCCTTCTCTCTTGAAGTGTTCTGTTGACTGGAGGGTGGTCTCTTCTTTGAATCTGTGTGCTCCAATGTCTCTCAGCACCTTCCATTTATCCCCCTCCCCCTTTCCTGGGGGGTTTCTTCATTCCATATTAGGTTACATTCCACCTTAACTTTTTTGATTAGTCAGGTATGACCTCACCTTCTATGCAATGTTGCTTCTTGATTTAGTTTATAATAGTTAGATTGAGAATCAATGGCATCACTGAGTTCCGATTTTGTTGGCTGTTTGTTCAGCTCATCCATGACTGGCAGAGTCTGGGCTGCATTGAGGGCGGTCTAAGTGACAACATATTCCTTGGAGTACAGTTCCAGGTAGTGCTCCACCCAGCGGTCCATTTGCTTGCGTTGGTCAGAGATCGTGCCCCCTGATTTAGACTTGAGGGGGGCGATCTTCTTGATGGTTGGCCCAAAAGCTCTCTTAATGCCATCATACATTCCGCTGATGTTTCCGGTGTCCGAGGCCAGCTGAATACGACTGCATAGGTATTGCCAGTAGTCGTTTGCGCAGCGCCTAACTGTTCTTTGTGCAGCGCTTCTGGCAACTTTAAGTGCTACGGATGTTAACTCGCTGGGGGCTTTCTTGTAGTTCAACAGTGCAATGCGCTTAGCGGCTATGACAGGTTCCAGCTCTTCAAAGTGAGGTTGAAACCAGTCTTCATTCTGCTTCTCACATTTGCCAAAGGTGGTCATTGCTGAGTCATAGATGGTGTCTCTGATGTGGGCCCACTTCGTCTCTGCATCCCCTGCAGGAGTGTTTTGAAGGGCTTTTTCAAGTGAATTTAGAAACTTATGTAACAGCTGTGGATAAGAAATTCTGTTATTGTTGATGTGCGGGCAGGCCCTTCTGCTTAGAGTGATGTAGCGTCTTTGGTTTGAGTCTAACTTTGCTGCACACCAGGGAGTGGTCAGTGTCGCAGTCCACACTGTGGAAGCTGTGTGTGATTTGGACACTGTATATAGAGGCTCGCCTTGTGACGATGAGGTCCAGCTGGTGCCAACAACGTGATCTTGGGTGCCTCCATGAAACCTGGTGATAGGATTTAGTATGAAAGAACGAGTTGGTGATGCAGAGGTTGGATTAGGTACACAACTCCAGCAGTTTCTGTCCATTCTCATTCATCCTTCCAATGCCATAGCGCCCAAGGCAGGAGGGCCATGAGTCATGGTCGGCCCCAATCCAGGCGTTCAAGTCCCCCAGTAGGAACAAATGTTTGTTATTAGGAATGCTACTAATGATATTATGGACTTTCTCATAGAACTGGTCTTTAACGTCAGGTGGGGGGCAGAGTGTTGGAGCACAGATGCTGAGTAGGTGTACTGGATCAGAGGCGGTGAGCAGTTGGATGGACAGTATGCGTTCTGAGCCATTTGAAGGTGGCTCTATCATTCTGAGCAAAAAGTTTCTGATGGTGAAGCCCACTCCATGCTGTCTTAGTTCTACGGATCCCTACCCTGCCAATAGAAGGTGTAGTCTTGCTCTCTTAGAGATCCGCTCGTAGGGAGGTGTGTCTCCTGAAGTGTTGCAATATCCACATTGAGTCTACTGAGCTCATTGTTAATGATGGCAGTCTTCTGAGAATCATTGATTTGTGTAAGGTCTTCCGACAGGCCAGGACACATAGTTCTGACGTTCCAACTTGCAAAACGAAGGGCTGGTACCTTCTTTCCTTTTTTTGTCGTGCAAATTGGTGCGGTGTTACAGTCCACTTGTCGAGGAGGTGGAGGGAAGGGGGTGCGAGGGGGGATCAGGTGGGGGGGAAGGGGTGTGAGGGGGGAGGAGGTGGAGGGGAAGGGGTGCGTGGGAGAAGAGGGTGGGGGGAAGGGAGTGTGAAGGGGGAGAGCGGGGAAGGGGGTGCAAGGGGGGAGGGGATGGGGAGGTGCGGGTGTGGGGGGAAGGAGGTGCAAGGGGAAGGGGGTGGGGAGGTGGGGGGAGAGGGGGTGCGGAGGGGTGCGAGGGGGGAGCTGGGAATGGGGTGCAAGTGGGGATGGGGTGCAGGGAGGGAAGGGGAAGGGGTGCAAGGGAGGAGGGGGTGGGGGGAAGGGGGTGCGAGGGGAGTGGTAGTGAGAGGGAGAGTTGTCCGGCAGTGGTCACGACCCTGGTGAGCAGGCCAGCCCACAGGCTGCAAGGCCTCCTGATGTCGGCATCCTCCAGGCTGACGCTGCGCTCGTGGTCGCCATCCAGCTCACGGTGGAGCTTCTTTCCTGGCTCCCAGCTGTGATGGCGGAAGGGCGACCGAAGCCGGATTGAGGCCCTGAGCCTCGACAACTGCCTCATGGGCACTTGGGCACCTGCTCCTCCCCGTCATGCACCCAGTAGACTGTAGGCTGCTGTGCTTGTTCCAGATAAAGGTGCTGCCCGGGTATCCGCTCAGTGCCAGCAGCAGCTCGTGGATCATCTCTCCTGTCTCCCCGGTACGGGCTGTGACGGCGGCCGCTCTCCGAATTAAAGAAAAGACCATTTCCCATTCACCGCCATTCAAACTTAATGGCGATCTAGGCAATTGCGACAACAAAATTGGAACTCACTGATGCCATTGATTCTCAAGCCAGTGTAAAAGCCCCTGGGAAGGATGGCATTACCCCTGAAATATTCAAGAGTGCCAAGCCTGCTATACTCTCAGCACTCCATGAACTACTTAGCCTGTGCTGGGATGAGGGAGCAGTACCACCGGACATGCGCGATGCCAATATCATCACCCTCTATAAGAACAAGAGTGACCGCGGTGACTGCAACAACTACCATGGAATCTCCCTGCTTAGCATAGTGGGGAAAGTCTTCGCTCGAGTCGCTTTAAACAGGCTCCAGAAGCTGGCTGAGCATGTCTACCCTGAGGTACAGTGCGGCTTTCGAGCAGAGAGATCCACCATTGACATGCTGTTCTCCCTTCGCCAGCTACAGGAGAAATGCCGCGAACAACAGATGCCCCTCTACGTGGCTTTCATAGATCTCACCAAAGCCTTTGACCTCGTCAGCAGACGTGGTCTCTTCAGACTACTAGAAAAGATTGGATGTCCACCAAAGCTACGAAGTATCACCACCTCATTCCATGACCATATGAAAGGCACAATTCAGCATAGCGGTGCCTCATCAGACCCCTTTTCTATCCAAAATGGCGTGAAACAGTGCTGTGTTCTTGCACCTACGCTGTTTGGGATCATCTCCCTGCTGCTCTCACATGCGTTCAAGTCTTCAGAAGAAGGAATTTTCCTCCACACAAGATTAGTTGTTCAACCTTGCCCGTCTTAGAGCGAAGACCAAAGTACGGAAGGTCCTCATCGAGGAACTCCTCTTTGCTGACGATGCTGCATTAACATCCCACACTGAAGAGTGTCTGCAGAGACTCATTGACAGGATTGCGGCTGCCTGCAAAGAATTTGGCCTAACCACCAGCCTCAAGAAAACGAACATCGTGGGACAGGACGTCAGAAATGCTCCATCCATCAATATTGGGGACCACGCTCTGGAAGTGGTTCAAGAGTTCACCTACCTCGGCTCAACTTTCACCAGTAACCTGTCTCTCGATGTAGAAATCAACAAGCGCATGGGAAAGGCGTCCTCTGCTATGTCCAGACTGGCCAAGAGGGTGTGGGAAAATGGTGCACTGACACGGAACACAAAAGTCCAAGTGTATCAAGCCTGTGTCCTCAGTACCTTACTCTAAAGCAGTGAGGCCTGGACAACGTATGTCAGCTAAGAGTGACTTCTCAATTCATTCCGTCTTCGCTGCCTCCGGAGAATCCTTGGCATCAGGTGGCAGGACCGTATCTCCAACGCAGAAGCCCTCGAGGCGGCCAACATCCCCAGCATATACACCCTCCTGAGCCAGCGGCGCTTGAGATGGCTTGGCTATGTGAGCCACATGGAAGATGGCAGGATCCCCAAGGACGCATTGTACAGCGAGTTCATCACTGGTATCAGACCCACCAGCCGTCCATGTCTCCACTTTAAAGACGTCAGCAGACACGACATGAAGTCCTGTGACATTGACCACAAGTCATGGAAGTTAGTTGCCAGTGATCTCCAGAGCAGGCGGACAGTCATAAAGGCGGGGCTAAAGAGTGGCGAGTCGAAGAGACTTAGCAGTTGGCAGGAAAAAAGACAGAAGCGCAAGGAGAGAGCCAACTGTGTAAAGGCCCCGACAACCAATTTTATCTGCAGCGCCTGTGGAAGAGTCTGTCACTCTAGAATTGGCCTTTATAGCCACTCCAGGCACTGCTTCACAAACCACTGACCACCTCCAGGTGCTTACCCATTGTCTCTCGAGACAAGGAGGGCCAAAGAAAAAGAAGTTAGATTGACTAGATGTGACCTTACCTTCCATGCATTGTCTCAACAGATGGGTTGATGGCCTAAGTCATTGTCACACAATAGGCAATGTTTGCTATTCCCATCAATGTTCTCGTCATGAATGGTCTCCGAATACCTTTTCTTGCATTTCCATCCCCATGATGCCTACAAGCCTAAGTCTGTCTTAATTGAAAAGCAGAAGGGCAGTTATCAAGACATCCTGTCTCATAATAAAAACAATTTCTGCTTTTGTTGCTACAGTAAACATTGTCTTCCAACAACTCTCACCATCTCCCCACAGCAACATACAAATATACATTTCACATAACATGATTCCAAACATAATGCACATAACTTAATTCTAATATTAATACACATACAAATTATAACTACACCCAAGCATAACCACAACATTTCTGAGAAGCATTCTACTTTAAAACCTAGCATCTCATGTGAATTGTATCAGGCCATAACCGGCCTGGGTTTATCCACGAACATACGAATGTACAGTAACAACAGATTAAAAATGGCTGTTATTAACCCCTTAGTTCCTACACCCCTCCATTTACTCATTTAAAGTCCTTGTGATTGCCCTATTTATCTTTTCCGAGAGGGCCCTGGTCCCAGCTCGGTTCAGGTGTTATTCTGAGAAATAGATCCAGACCTAATCCCGGGGATACACCACTTCAAACTGTCCTCCAATCTGAGCAATGTCCATTTGCTCGAGTTTCCTGTTTGTCAACTGACTTCCTATTCATGCTACAACATTTCCTCTTTATAGTAAGCTAACAAAGCTCCTGTGAAACATACCTTTGAAATTCCATTGCACACCACAAATACCTATTTCAGTTGCTTTGACTGATCCTCCACCAGTGTTGTGTGGAACTCGTTCTGAATAAGGTTGAAGGAATGTCACTCCTTTATCCTTTATTCCTACTCCTCATCCTGACTTATGGATGGATGCATTTACCAAATGAATGACCATGCTGCAATATGAATAGCTCTGATGGACATTGTTACAATTCCACAATTAAGTCCTAAACAAGATAAATGCAATAACGATTTCCTGGAAACAACTTATTCAGCACCCTGCAAGCATCCATATGTAGCATTTTTTCGTTCAGCTTTAGATTTACTGCTTCTTAGTGAGGACTTGTACTGTTTAGTGATAGTTTTGTAACATTGTGTCTTCTCTCTATTTCTGTCAGTTGGATGAGGGATGGCTTGATGATGACCGGAATGATTTTCTTGATGAGCTACATATGGATATGTTGGAAGAGCAACACAATCAAGCGATGCAGTTTACAGCTACTGGCCTTGAGCAGGTAACATTCAAGACAGCCTATGAACAGAGAGGCATCTGCCATTTGTCATCAAGGACATTATATGATATTTATGCTTTCATTTAAGTGCCAACAGTCGACAGATTTATAGTAAAACAGCTCTTAACCTTGCCCTAGGTGACATTCATTTTAACATATATTTCTACCCTTCAGACCAACATGCTTTCTGACAATCCTTTTATATCAACCAACTGAATCATTCTGAATAAAGCAAATAGTCAACATACTCCTGCCATGGTCATGATTTTTGTTGAGCATGACCTATTGTTTTTCCTTTCTGGTAAAGTTTTTTCCTCAACATAACTCCTATTTCAGGAGCATCAGAGTGGAACAGTATGGGTTCGATACGGAGTCGAGTCTCTCCAATCTGTACCAATAATGTACTTTAACCCTGAACTCAAAAAAGCAATCCTTCCTGCATCAGTGTGAAGTTTCCATTTCCTGTGACAGTCACACTTTTGGACTCTGAATAAGACTGTCAATTAGTGTTTGTGCTTGAGAAGTTCACCTCTAATAACTGGGTGGAGGCTGCCAGACTCGCTTTGCTGAGCATCTTTCTGGCATATTTCCATGTCATTCTTCCCAGTTCTCTACTATATTACAAACAAGAGTTAGCAGCATATTGCAAAAAAGATTTTGAATTAAGCATTTCAAAGTCTAACAGACTGGAGTACTGCTAAAGAAAGGGATGGTCCTTTAGGCAACAGATTACCAGCCACCATCTGCCATTGATTTTCCCCTGTCTGGCAGCTAACATTGATTGAATTTGATCATCTATCCCTCAATGTCCTGTTCTGCTGATTGGTGCTTTACCTTACCAATGAGAATCAACTAGGAAGCCAGAAAACAGACGTCCATAACTATTTTGGTCTCCCATTGCAGTTCCTAATGGTCTCATCTCCAACTGGAGTTGGATTTGCTCTCTAACTGGAAGTAATATCGAATAAAACCTAGCACTGACCAGACTCTCCTGATCACTTGAAACCAATTTACTTGTCTGATTATCATTTGATCTGCATCCAAACAGACTTTTGTTGTACTATTGAAAGGAATACCAACAGTGAGGGTTGCCAGTATGATGGGGCCAACTGGATCAGCCTCAAACAGGAACCTTGTTCCCACAGACTGGCAGCTACCCTACTATTCAAAAGATTTAGGCTTTACCTGCATCCATACCAAGCAGATTGCTGAACTGTGGCACATCCAATATGCCGGCTAAGGTGTGCACGTGTAAGGATGTGCATCAACCTGGAAGGTATTGTACAGGTCATTCATAAGGTGTCCCATTTAAGATACAGCTTCAGCAACCGTGAAAAAATTTAAAGGTACCACAGATCCCATCTTATTAGCAGAGCCCAACGCTCTGACTGTATTTGCTACGGTATTAATCAAAACATGAAGTGTTTTCCAGATGAGGATTACTGCTTAACCAAGAATAGGAAAAGCATTTACATGTCAAGTCCAGTACAAAAAAAACCCGGTGATCAATGATATAAATCCTGTCGTGAATGATGGTGGACAATTAAACAACAAACTGAAGGAGGTGGCTCCACAAATATCCCCATCCTCAATGATGGGGGAGCCCAGCACATCAGTGCGAAAGATAAGGCTGAAGCATTTGCAGCAATCTTCAGCCAGAAGTGCCGATTCAATGATCCATCTCGGCCTCCTCCTGAAATCCCCAGCATCACAGATGCCAGACTTCAGCCAATTCGATTCACTCCATGTGATATCAAGAAACAACTGAATACACTGGATACTGCAAAGACTATGGGCACTGACAATATTCCGGCAATAGTACTGAAGACCTGTGCTCCAGAACTTGCTGCGCCCCTAGCCAAGCTGTTCCAGTACAGCTACAACACTGGCATCTACCTGGCAATGTGGAAAATTGCCCAGGTATGTCCTGTATATAAAAAACAGGACAAGTCCAACCCAACCAATTACCGCCCCATCAGTCTACTCTCAATCATCAGTAAAGTGATGAAAGGTGTTGTCGACAGTGCTATCAATCAGAACTTGTTTAACAATAACCTGCTTGCTGACACTCAGTTTGGGTTCCACCAGGGCCACTCGGCTCCTGACCTCATTACAGCCTTGGTTCAAACATGAACAAAAGAGCTGAACTCAAGAGGTGAGGTGAGAATGACTGCCCTTGGCATCAAGGCAGCATTTGACCGAGTATGGCATCAAGGAGCTCTAGCAAAACTGGAGTCAATGGGAATCAGGGGGAAAACTTGCTGCTGGTTTGAGTTATAGCTAGCACAAAGGAAGATGGTTGTGGTTGTTGGCGGTCAATCATCTCAACTCCAGGATTATCACTGCAGGCATTCCTCAGGGTAGAGTCCTAGGCCTAACCATCTTCAGCTGCTTCATCAATGACCTTCCTTCAATCATAAGGTCAGAAGTGGGGATGTTCGCTGCTGATTATGGAATGCTCAGCACCATTTGCGACTCCTCAAGTACTGAAGCAGTCCGTGTAGAAATGCAGCAAGACCTGGACAATATCCAGGCTTGGGCTGATAAGTGGCAAGTAACATTCACGCCACACAAGTGCCAGGCAATGACCATCTCCAACAAGAGAGAATCTACCCATCTCCCCTGACATTCAATGACATTAAGATCAAGACGCAAGTCAGGAGTGTGATGGAATACTCTCCACTTGCTTGGATGGGTGCAGCTCCAACAACACTCAAGAAGCTCGATGCCATCCGGGACATAGCAGCCCGCTTGATTGGCACCCCATCCACAAACATACACTCCCTCCACCACCATGCACAGCGGCAGCAGTGTGTACCATCTACAAGATGCACTGCAGCAATGCACCAAGGCTCCTTAGACAGCACCTTCCAAACCCGTGACCTCTAACACCTGGAAGGACAAGAGCAGCAAATGCATGGGAACACCACCACCTGCAAGTTCCCCGCCAAGCCACACACCATCCTGACTTGGAACTATATTGCCGTTCCTTCACTGTCGCTGGGTCAAAATCCTGGAACTCTCTTCCTAACAGCACTGTCGGTGTACCTACCCCACATGGACTGCAGTGGTTCAAGAAGGCAGCTCACCATCACCTTCTCGAGGGCAAATAGGGATGGACAATAAATACTGGCCTGGTCAGCGATGCTCACATCCCATGAATGAATTTTATAAAAATAAAAGCAATGGAGACACACACACACACACCAACCACAAGCACTGATGGAAAATTGTCAAATCTCATAACATTGAGTGCTGTCAATCATAGAATCTTATAGTACAGAAGGATATTTATTAACCTTGTTTATTAACCATCCTATTGTGCATGTACTAGAAGGAGTTATCCAATTAGTCCCACACCCCTGTGCTTTCCCCATAGCCCAGTAACTGTCTCTTCTTCGGCAATTTATCCAATTCCCTTTATAAGTTATCCTTGAATCTGCTTCCACCACCCTTTCAGGTACTACATTCCAGATCATAAGTCACTGCATAAAAAAAAAGTCTCCTCATCTGGTTTTTCTGCCAATTACCTTAAATCTGTATCTCCTGGTTACTGATCCTTTTGGCACTGGAAACAGCTTCTCTTTATTTATGCTATCAAAACATTTCATGATTTTGCACACCTCTAATAAATCTCCCCTTAGCCTTCTCTGCTGTAAGAAGAACAATCCCAGCATCTCTAGTGTCTCCACATAACTGAAGTCCCCTCATCACTGCTACCATTCCAGTAAATCTCTACTGCACCCACTTTAGCACCTTTCCATCTTGTAGTGCCCAGAATGACTAATCAGTGATTTATAAACTTTCAGTATAACTTGCTTGCTTTTGTACTCTGCCTGTATTTATTAACCTTGTATGCTTTTTTAACAGCCTTATCTACTTGTCCTGCCATCTTCAAAGATTTGTGTACAGGCACCCCCAGGTTTCTCTGTGCTGCCCCGCCTTTAAAATTGTGTTTAATTTGAAATGCCTCATCTCATTCTTCCTTCCAATATGTGTCACTTCACACTTTTCTGCATAAAATTGAATCTGCCAAATGTCAGCCTCTTTCACCAGTCCATCTTTGTCCTCCTGAAGTCTGCTACTCTCTTCCCCTCAGTTTACAATTTTTCCAAGTTTTGTATTATCTGCAAACTTTAAAATTATGCATTATATACCAAAGCCTAGGTCATTAATATAATCTACACCATTATATGTTCCATTAAAAAGAATAGCACACCCCTCTGGGCACCATGGAGTTGTTGGATACTGTATTTATAATGTATTCCCTTAGATCAGGTAGCATGTGTCCCACTGAAGTCTTCCAGTCCAATCAGCTGATTCAGTCAGATACAAGAATGGTGCAATGGGCAGGTTCGGCATTGATTGTGAAGTGTATTAGGACTTTTTATTGACGTGATACAACACTTTATTAATGCGCATACTTTCTCTCTAAATTGAAGTTGCTGATTCAGGGAGGCACAGTGTATAACTAGGATGCTAAACCTGAGCAAGTCTACCAAGAGCTGGTGCTCGTAGCAAGCACTTGTGCTGTCTTTTCCCTCTTCCTTTAAGAACCTCTTTAAAACCCACTTCTTGTCTAAGCAATTGATCCCCCCTCCTAGTACTTCTTTCATTGACGCAGTGTTGATTTTTTGGGGGTATGTTTTTCTATGTTAAAGAGGCTTAAGAAATGCAAGTGGTTGTTCAAAGCAACTGGTCAGTTACTTTTGGTGTCTGAATGTATTTTTTTCATCAACACAGAAAAAGCATGAAGAAGATGGTGGAACAACAGACACTGCAACCACCTCTTCCAATAACCATGAGAAAGACAGTGGGCTCGGCCGCACAGACGAGAGCATGAGGAATGATGAGAGTTCAGAGCAGGAGATACTGGGAGAGGAGCAGAACAGCACCTCGCTGCAAAGTCAACGGGATCTGGGCTACAGCCAGGACACTCTGGGCAGCAGCGAGCTCCAGTGCAATGAGAGCTTTGTATCTGGGGAATATAATGACTCGGATTTTGTGGGCACTCAGGATGAAGAATGCGAGAGGTTCAAGGAGCTTCTGGAGATGAAGTGCAAGATGAGCAATCGAAGCCAGTTTGACCTTTACTATTCCACAAGCACAATAGAATGCGGCAGAAGGCAACAAGAGGTGGTGGATCGGGAACTGGAGATGCTCAATGAGGAACTGAGGAACATTGAACTGGAGTGCCAGAATATCATGCAGGCACACCAGCTTCAGAAAGTGAGGGAGGAATATGGAGATGTGTGGTCAATCCATGGCAGTGGGTTCAGGAACTACAACACCAGCATAGATACACAAAGGGGAAAGCTGGCTGACATCATGGAGCACCCCGAGAAGTCGGACAAAGATAGTTCCAGTGCCTACAACACAGCAGAGAGCTGCCGCAGCACTCCTTTAACTGTAGATCGGTCGCCAGACAGTTCTCTTCAACGAATCATCAGCATCACCAACAAGAAGAATCTGAGAAGCTCTATCGAAGCTGCTCAGGCTTCATCTAGGCAGAACAGCAGAGAGGCCAGCCCTGCCGTAAGCAGCTCCTCAGAGACACCGGAAACAGCTGTGCCCGGAGAAGACACTGAGAATGTGACAGAGGGGAGCAAGTCTGGAGACCAGGAGAAAGGCGGCAGCCAGCACGTCCCATATCTGTCACCCTATCACAGCTCTCCATACAGACACGTCAACATACCCGCCCACGCGAGGCACTACCAGAGCTACATGCAGCTCATCCAACAGAAGTCTGCGGTGGAGTACGCCAATAGTCAACTCAGCCTAGTGAGCATGTGCAAAGACTCTCAGAAAGCCACGGCTGAGTCCAAGATGGAGTGGAAAGTGAAGGTCCGCAGTGACGGGACTCGGTACATCACAAAGCGGCCTGTACGGGACCGTCTGCTCAAGGAACGTGCCTTAAAGATCAAAGAGGAGCGTTGCGGCATGACCACGGACGACGACGCCATGAGCGAGATGAAGACCGGCCGCTACTGGAGCAAGGAAGAGCGAAAGCAGCATGTGGTACGAGCTAAGGAGCAACGGAGACGGAGGGAGTTCATGATGCGCAGCCGTTTGGAATGTCTCAGGGAGAACCCCCAGAGCGGCGGCGAAGGGAAAAAGGAAGTCAACATTATCGAACTGAGCCACAGAAAAATGATGAGAAAGCGCAATAAGAAAATCTTTGACAACTGGATGACAATCCAAGAACTAATGACACATGGTGCCAAGTCTCCAGATGGCACAAGAATCTACAATTCCTTCCTGTCGGTTACTACTGTGTGAAAGGGACTCTTTTTATAAGGACGCTACCGATTTGAGGTAGAATACAATTGCCTCGTTAAATGTGGCATGTCACTTTTTTCTATCTGAGAACTGCTAATCTAATTATGGTTTTTACAAGCAGTTGCTGATCAGTTTTACAACATGTATTACAATTGGTGGTACCTTTGTCTGTCGGTTGCAACTTCCTGTCATCTAAACCATGATTTCATTCCTGTTATTTGTAAAATAAAAGGAGCCATATTTCATATGATACTATGCCTATGTAACTTAAGAATCTGACTTTATTACAAGTCCATTAATCATTACACAGGTTTCTTTTGTAATGTATGTTTATGTTATTAAAACTATAATTATGATGCCAAATCCCAATAGCTTTGCATACTCGTCCACATGCATTGCGGTGCTAGCTTTTACATAACTTTACTTTCTCTGCTGGCAAGTGGAGCATAAACTATTAACATCCGAGCTTTTAACCTTCACATTTGTTCAGCCATGTATTGTACAATTAGACTGTAAATTAAATGTGTATTGTCCAAGTAAAGTGTAGGTGGATGAGTGACTCGTACTCTAGTGGAATCGATGCTGTAGTCAGGTAAATATGTGGTTATTGTGAAGATGAAAAAATAAATTATTGCTTATATTTGAAGAAATACACATTGCAGAGTAAACATTATTGTAAAATCTTTTCCTGCACTCATTACCAAATACTTTCCTGTTGACATTGAACAGACTAAACTGGCCTCGGGAGAACTGTTATTTTAAAGACCACCGTCTACAATCAATAGTATTTCTATTAAATTTTTAGCCATTCAATTTTCCAAAGGCAACATGTTTTTTTTTTTGCTAATCTCCATGTTCTGGGTTTTAAATTGCCAATCAAACCCACAACATCATCTTTGACATTAGAATAAGGCCAGTGTGTATAATAGACATTCTAAGCAGGAAAAGATGATGCACTGGCCTTGTTAACTCACATGGAAGTGAGCCACCCATCCTAAGGTCATGTGCTTTGACTGGGCTAGCTCAGAAACAAATGATGCAAATCTAATTCCAAACAAAGTGGTTGCTGGCAAGCACGAGTCTGTTCCTTCATGTGGAACCGTTTGCGGCAGGGTGCAGGCACATCAATGAACTGCAATCCAAGAAGCCTTTGAGCATCTGGTGTGCAATTCTTGCACACTGGCTCAGAGAACTTGGACATGGATCCAAGCAATTGCCTTTGTCATTCTGGCAAGTAAGGCTTGATCAGCTGTCTTTGGAACATCCAACAAGGGTAGTTTTTGAGTCTTTATTTGAGTTGAGAGGTGGCATGTAGCAAGTGGAAACCTGTGGCATTCATTTAGGCAATTTTACAGAGCTCTGTGGGAAGAGCAGACAATCGTGGCTGTGCTGGCTGTTTGGTAGAGCTATCCAACTAGCCCCACTCCACCGCCCTTTCCCTCATAACCTTGCAAAGTTTTTCCCTTCGAGGATTTATCCCTTTATTCCCTTTTGAAATTTACTACTGAATTTGTTTCCACACCCATTCAGGCGGTGAATTCCAGATCACAACTATTTGCTGTGTGAAAATAATTCCATTGTTTCTCTGTTTCTTTTGGTAATTAACTTAGATCTGTTGGTTATCGATCCTTCTGCCACTGAAATCAGTTTCTCCTTATTTACTCTGTTAAAACACTTCATGGGTTTGAACACCTCTATCAAATCTGCTCTTAACCTCCTCTGCTCTAAGGAGAACAACCCCACCTTCTGTAGCCTCTCTTTGTAACTGAAGCCCTGTATCTCTGGTACCATTCCAGCAAATCTCATCTGCAACCTCTGGGACATCCTTCCTAAAGTGTAGTGACCAGAATTGGACCCAGTACTCCAGCTGAGACCAAAGCATTCATTTGTAGAGGTTTGGCATAACTTCCTTGCTTCTTGCTCAAACTCAGGGCATTTGGTGCAGAAGGTGGTGGAGGCAGGGTCACTGAATAATTTTTTAAGGCAGAGGTAGATAGATTCTTGTTAGGCAAGGGAATCAAAAGCTATCGGGGGTAGATGGGTGTGGAATTGGAGACACACAGATTAGCCATCATCTTATTGAATGGCGGAGCAGGCTCGAGGGGCGGAATGGCCTACTTTGCTCCGGATTCGTATGTTTGTAACAGTTAGGGAGATAGAGAGAAGCTGTTTCCACTCATTGGGGAGTTCAGGACTAGGGGGATCTAATCTAAAAATTAAAGCCAGGCCTTTCAGGAGTGAAATTTTCTACACACAAAAGGCTGGTGGACATTTGAAACTCTCTTCCATAAACTGCAATTGGTGCTGGCTCAATTGTTAATTTCAAAATTGAGATTGATGGATTTCTGTTAATCGAATGGTCTCAAGGGATATGGAGCTAGGTCACAGATTGACCATGACTCCACTGAATGGCAGAACAGGTTCAAGGGTTTTAATGGACTCCTCCTCCCTATGTTCCTAATCTTAAGAATTTCAATGAGATTAGTAAAACCATCCTAGATTGTGTCCTTACCTCAACAGTCACTCAGTTGTTCTCTTCACACCCCAGCCATCAATTGCTCACTGGTCCACCACAGCCTTGTCAGAGCAAACTATAAAGTTGTCAAAGAAGATATTGGGATGTCCTTGACCACAGCTCTAAGCCAATAGCATTGATCATGAATGCTGCAGGTCCTCAAAGTAGTTTCAGTTGGAAATCTTCCTTGGTTTCCAGACACCCTGTAATTGGGGTTGGAGTCAGGTTGCCTAGTTATTCATATTTAACCTCTCTGGTCCTCTCCTACCCATCATGGGGTGGGGGGTTAAAATTACCCACTGTGCCTGTGATCAATTCTGTTTAATGTGAATAACTAAGTTGCTTCCTTAGAGTATGGGGACGGTAGCATAGTCATAATGTTACTGGACTGGTCATCCAGAGACCTGGAGTAAACCTCTGGAGATGTGAGTTCAAATCCCATCATGGCATCTGGGGGAATTTAAATTCACTTGATTAATATATCTGGAATAAAATACTAGTCTTATTAACAATCGTGAAACTACAGGATTGTTATTTAAAAAAATAATATCCGGTTCAATAAAGCCCTTCAGGGGAAGGAAATCTGCCGTCCTTACCCAGTCTGGCCTACGTGTGACTCCAAACCCACAGCAATGTGATTGACTCTTAACTGCCCTCTGTCACACCAATGTGCTTTGTTGCATGATAATTTTCTTTAATCCACTGACCGGAGATCTGAATTTATATTTTTAAAAGACATTTTTAAAAAGAACAGATAGAAGATGACTTTGCTAGCAGCTTAAGATGGCCACCTAATTTGCAACACTGTATCCTACATTGCAAGGCCTGTGAGGAGGGAGACAAAATGTCTGCTCATTCCCCAGCAAGAACCCAGACCCAGGAAGTTTAAAGGAACTGCTTGTTCTTTTTCTTTTAGCAAGAAGAAATACTGCTAACTGCTATGTTTGAATCACTGAGTGACTGTCCTATGACAAGCCCCTCTCGATCTCTGGTTTTAAGCTGGTGTTTTGTTTGCAGCAGAAAGGAGAAGCTTCTGGATTCTGATACGTGCAGACCTGAGTGGGTCTCTCTTGCTATATCTCTCTCTCCTCGCTCTCTTTCCATTTCAGCTTACAAGCTGCGATCTTTGCCTGTTGACTGACCATCTTTGCATTATCCGGCTGCAATCAGAAACCCTGTTGAAGGAAATCATCTGCATTGCTGTCTCCAAGAGACCCACTGAACCAGTCATCTACCTCTTCAAACTAACAGCCTCAGGACCACAGATTTCAGCTAGAAAGCCAAATCACCAAACCCCACAGACTGTATACCCCTTTTCCCTATGGAACCTAACTCAACCAATCTATAACCTATTTTTGTGTGTGTAAACCTCTAGTGTGTGTGTGAGTGAAAGTTGGCGCATAGTTGATTATTTTTATTAGTTCGATTTAGGTACAATAAAATTAACCTCTTTCTTTGTTAACTCAAGAAAACCTGTCCGATTGGTTCCTGTTATGATTAATTACTTTCTATCATGAGACTCAATTGACCAGTACATCCACTATAAGAAAAAATTAAACCTGTTGCAGGGGTCTGCAACATGTTCATACACTTCACCAGTGTCCGTGGTAAACAATTTTGGGGTCCAGAACTGGTAATTTCAGGGTTGTGAAATTTCCTATTGGCTTCTGTAGACCGGCTTTTAAAAAAATGCTAAGTGTCAGTTTCACAGCTGACAGGTGCTGAAGCAGAGACAGTGTTTTCTGAAATTGGGACAGATTTGGGATTTTCCGGCGGGTTCCGTTTTTTTTTCTAAGTGTCTGCCGGTGAACCACAAAGCTCTTTGGAGTGCAGAAGCACTGTTCCCACTCTCAGCAATGGTCAGAGAGAAAGAGAGGGGGTGGGTGTATAGGGAGAGAAGGTGAGAGGGGGAGAAAGAATGGGGGAGAGCGAGAGGAAGGGGGACAGAGAGTGGCAATGGGGTGAGAGAGCAGGGGGAAGAGAGAGAGAGAGAGAGCGGGGGGGGGGGGACAAAGAGAAGGAGATGTAGGGAGACAGAGAGGGAGAGAGAGGTGGGGGGACAGGGAGAAAGAGAGGAGAGATAGTGAGAGCAGGGACGACACGGGGTGGAGGGGAAGCAACACAGAGAGGGGAGGGAGTAACACATGGGGAGGTGACAACAGGGGGCGGGAACAACACAGAGGGAGGGGGAGAGAGAGACATAGAGATAGACAGACAGAGAGAGAGCGTAGAGAAAGGGAGCAATCAAGATCACTCCTGACAGATGGACATCTATCCAGAATACACCGCATCGCTATACAAGTGTGCGGGCAGTCATTGACTACTTGTGCATCAAAGAAAAATGCCAGGTATCTCACTAAATCAGTATCCAACTTAGTGACAAGAACGTAAGTCAATAAATTAATCTTCTCGTTTAAAGTTTCTTCACAAAAATGCACATTTGTTGTTTTGATTAATAGTAAGATAAATTTATAATGCCTTTATCTTTCTGCAATTGTTTCAACTCTATGTAAGACAAAAATGTTAATGTGGCCCCCCACGCAAAAAGCTTGGCCACCCCTACTCCAAGCCTTTATCCTTCTGTCAGCTAGGTTATTTTAAAACACAAGTTTAAAGGTTTGTGTTATGTAAACTCATTTTAAAATGACAAAAGTAATTTAGGGCATGTCTTGATTTTTACATTCTAGCATACATTACTTTCACTTGGGACACAAGCTCAGTGATATGATGAAAGTTATTAGACTTTTATTTTTGTATAAATGTCACAATTCTGTTGCTATCCATTTGGAATCATGTTGTTCTAGAACTTGTATAAAGGGGAAAACAGACAAGCAAATCCAAGGAATCTCTGGACGTCAACATGGTAAGTTCCTCATGAATACAAGAGTATGGTGTATTGAGGCTGAGTGATATTGGTAAAAACAGGATGCTGCGAACCCATATTACAATACTTAGTAAATACAATGTAACGGATAGCTTTAATCAACCTTAATCTATGATTAACTGTCAATGATTCCTTAACAAAATCCATGCTGCATTTGCAGTTTTAAAAACTGTTGGGGAAGTTACAGTAAACATTTATTTTGTTTCAATGACCATGCTAGAAAAAGTCATTAACTGATTTCCTTTGCTGCAAATTGAATTAAAGGACAAATTTTACCAGTATGTCAAAGATCAGTAACTGTCATGTGCATCCTTCATTATCCAATTTGAGGGCAGATAACATGAGTGGCCAATGTCATTTGAAAGCTGTTTGTATCATACATGACGCTAAAAGTGCACCTTTGCTAACTGGCAAGAGATTTGGCTTGGACATAAATTGGTTAATCTGGAGTACAACCTTACAGATACTAAATGTTTTGTAACTGAATAAGACATGCAATAACAACTGTTCAACTTTTTGCAGAAAAGCTTTCTGTTAATAATTATCTTGTCAGAGCTGAATCAGAATTGACAGTGATAGACTGAGATATAGATAAAGTGAATTTGAAAATCGCTTTATTGGAGGAACTGAAGAGCGCTCTTTATTTGTAATTGAATTTCATCTATTTTGTCACAAGCTTGAGTGAGCAAATGACATTTTGTACATAAGAGATTCTGTTGTTTCTTTATTTTAAAATCCAGGACCTAGTTTAACTGCCTTCAAGATGAATAAACTAGTCTTTTCTACCTTCCATTAATCTCTGTCCCTTCCTGTTCCACTCTGGTTTTCTGTTTTACAGGACTCTTCTGAAGTACTATCTGCTCCATCCTATAAAATTCTCCTGATTTGGAGATCATTTCCCTTTTGTTGGATGCCCTGTCTTCAGACACATATAACAAGCCGGTGGAGAAGTTGCACGAACATTGACCACAGGTTAAATTGTCTTGTGACAACAGCAGTGTGAGAAATGGTCTGTCTTTCTATTGCTGATTTTTCTACTGTCTCATCTCAATAACCACAAAAACAATCCTCTCCTTCAGTTTGATTGTTTATTGGATGAATTTGCACTCCTGACACAATGTGAGTCCACAGAGGGCATCCGACAAGGTCCATCTACCACCCCATGACATGGTGTAGCTAGCTCTATTCTGTCAACAAAAGTAATTTGCATTGGCATTGCATACTATTTTGCTTGCTAGCTAGCTTGTGTTATGTTGTTAGTTGTGCTGCTCTCCATTGATGCTTGTGTGCTTAGCTACTTTATTTACAGGGAGAAATGTATTTAAAATTGGACTGTGTTTTGATAGCATTAGATTGGCTATACACTTTTTATTGTCATGCTAGGCCCCCACCTGCCAAGAATGAGGCACAGTAATTTTGTCATGAAGATTGATTTTAAACTGTTACTGGAGTGAGGACTTGTTAAACAGATTAGCTGTGGCTGGAAAAGACATTTGCATATTAACAGATGGTGCTTGGAAGGAAAAAAGACCATTCCCTGACACATTCAACCCACAATGGACCTTGATCTCCAGGTATTGTGTATAAGAGGAGCATTCCAGAGACTGCTGTAATCCAAGACGTGGTCAGACCAGTTAGTCACATGACTAACCTGCTTGGCAACCTGGGTTTTTCTGAATTTTATGAACAGTTTTAACTTAGAAAGACTGTTTGCTCCTGGATTGAGAAGATCTCTTCTGTCTGCACCCATCTCTTTCTCACAGGCCTCTGAATCCACATGAATCCCAAGAGCAAAATGTCTCCTACAACGAACAAGGTTTAAAAAGAATACTGGGCCGCAACAAAAAGCAAAATCTACCTACGATCAAGGACTCTACAGTGAGCTCAAAGAACTGTTACAAAAACTCTTCACATATTGCCTCGAACTTTTCCACTTTCTTCTGCTCTGTTCTGCCTCTATCTGCATGTGTGTATCGCGTGTGCATGCTAGCATGGGCGTATCATGTATCCATAGGCGTTAACCAAATTAGAGTTTAATAAATTTCAAACTTTACTTCTTTAAACCTAAGAAAACCTGGTTGTGCTGGTTTCTTTGCCTGATAATTGGAAAGTGGTGAACAAAGCACAGTGGCACAGTGGTTAGCACCGTAGCCTCACACAGCTCCAGCGACCCGGGTTCAGTCCTGGGTATTGCCTGTGCGGAGTTTGCAAGTTCTCCCTGTGACCGTGTGGGTTTCTGCTGGGTGCTCCGGTTTCCTCCCACAGCCAAAGACTTGCAGGTTGATAGGTAAATTGGCCATTGTAAATTGCCCCTAGTGTAGGTAGGTGGTAGGAGAATGGTGGGAATGTGGTAGGGAATATGGGATTAATGTAGGAAAAGTATAAATGGGTGGTTGTTGGTCAGCACAGACTTGGTGGGCCAAAGGGCCTGTTTCAGTGCTGTATCTCTAAATAAAATAAATAAATAAGGATTCACCAAGGGGGAGCTAAAAACAGTGTGTTTAAAAATGAAACCCTGTTGCTGTACGACCAGGTGAAGGTTAAAAGGGAACCCTAGACCACTTTCTCACCTGGTCATAACATTATATTCTGATTAATTGCCCCCATGTCCATGACTTAATCAATAATTTTGACAAATATTCTTGGTGCAACATGTTGGTGCCTATCCCTGACCTGTTGTGGTCAAACCCCTCCTCACTTGACCATAACACCTCTGAAATGGCCTAGCAAGCCACTCAGTTGTATCAAACTACTACATAAAAGTCAAATATGAATAAAACCTGACAATCCAACCAGCATCGACTTAGACACCAGAAATGACAAATGTACACTCTGCAAAGTTCTCCTCATTAACATCTGGGAATTTGTGTTAAAAGTGGGACAGCTGTCCAACAGACTAGTGAAACAACAGCCTGACATTGTCTGAAAGGTATAATTTGGTGAGTATGACTATGTCCCAGACTCCTCCATTACTGTTCCTGGGTATGTCCTGTCCCACTGGCAGGACAGACTCACCTGGATGATGGCACATTGGTATACAGTTGGGAGGGAGTGGCCCTGGAAGTCCTCAACATTGACTCTGGACCACATCAAGTCTCATGGCATCAGATCAAACATGGACAAGGAAACCTACTGCCCTCCCTCAGCTGATGAATCAGTATTGAACACCACTTGGAAGAAGTACTGAGGGTAGCAAGGATACAGAATGTTCTCTGGGTGGGGGACTTCAATGTCCATTTCCAAGAGTGGCTCAGTACCATCACCATTTACTGAGTGGGCCAAGTCCTAAAAGACATAGCTGACAGACTGGGTCTGTGGCGGGTGGTGAGAGATCCAACAAGAGGAAAAAACCTACTTGACCTTATCATCACCAATATACCTGTGGAAGATGCATCTGTCCATGGCAGTATTGGTAGGAGTGACAACTGTACAGTCCTTGTGATTAAGTCCTGTCTTCACATTGAGGACCTCCATCGTGTTGTGTGGCACTACCACCATGCTAAATGGGATAGATTCAGAACAGATCTAGCAGCTCAAAACTGGACATCCATGAGGTGCTGTGGACCATCAGCAGCAGTAGCAGTAGAATTGTATTCAACCACAATCTAACCTCATGGCCCAGCATATCTCCCACTCTACCAATACTATCAAGACAGGGGACCTATCCTGGTTCAATGAAGTGTGTAGGAGAGCATGCCAGGAGCAGCACCAGACATAAGTAAAAATGAGATGCCAAACTGGTGAAGCTACAAGACAGGACTACATGCATGCTAAACAGTGGAAGCAGCAAGCTATAGACATAGCTAAGTGATCCCACAACCAACATATCAGATCAAAGCTCTGCAGTCCTATCACATCCAGTCATGAATGGTGGTGGACATCCTCATCTTCAATGATGGAGCCCAGCGTGTCAGTACAAAAGACAAGGCTGACACATTTGCAACAATCGTCAGCCTGAAGTGCTGAGTAGATGATCCATCGCGGCCTCCTCCTCCCCACCATCATAGATGCCAGTTTTCAGACAATTCGACTCATTCCATGTGATAATAAGAAATGGCTCAAGGCAGTGGATACAACAAAAGCTATGGGCCCTCACAACATCCCAGCTGTAGTACTGAAGATTTGTGCTCCAGCTGCACCTCTATCCAAACTGTTCCACTACAACACAGGCATCTACCCGACAATGTGGGAAATTGCCAAGGTACGGCTTGTCCATAAAAACAGGGAAAATCCAATTCGTCCAATTACTGCCCCATCTGTTTGCTCTCAATCATCAGCAAAATGATGAAAGGTATCATTGACAGTACTATCAAACAGCACTTACTCAGCAACAGCCTGCTCAGTGATACTCAGTTTGGACTCTGCCAGCTGCATGTAGCTCCAGACCTCATTACAGCTTTGGTCCAAACATGGACAAAAGAACTGAATTCCAAAGATGAGGTGAGAATGACTGCCCTTGACGTCAAGGCAGCATTTTACCGAGTGTGGCGTCAATTTGCCCGAGCCAAATTGAAGTCAATGGGAATCTGGGAAAAACACTTAACTGGTTGGAGTCATACCTAGCACAAAGGAAGATGGTTGTGGTTGTTGGAAGCCAAACATCTCAGCCCCAGCACAACCCTGCAGGAGTTCCTCATGGTAGTGTCCAAGGCCCAATCATCTCCAGCTGCTTCATCAATGACCTTCCCCCCCAACATAAGGTCAGAAGTGGGGATGTTCGCTGATGATTGTGCAATGATCAGTACCTTTCACAAGTCGTCAGATACTGAAGCAGTCTGTGTCTACATGTAGCAAGACCTAACAACATTCAGGCTTGGGCTGATAAGTGGTAAGTGACATTTGCGCCACACAAGTGCTAGACAACGATCATCTCCAACGAGAGAGAATCTAACCATCTCTCCATGACATTCAAAGCACTACCATTGCTGAATCCCCCACCATAAACATCATGAGGATTACCATTGACCAGAAACTTAACTGGACCAGGCATTTAAATGCTGTGGCTACAAGAGCAGGTCAAAGGCTGGGAATTCTGTGGCTTCTGGCTTCCCAAAGCCTGTCCACCATCTACAAGGCACAAGTCAGGAGTGTGATTGAATACTTACCTGCATCAATGAGTGGAACTCAACAACACTCAAGAAGCTGGACACCATCAAGACAAGGCAGCCTGCTTGATTGGCACCCCATCCATCAGCTTAAACATTCACTCCCTCCACCACTGGTGCACAGTGGCAGCAGTGTGTCCAATCTATTCATGAGAACAGTTCCAGGGATGAGGAACTACAGTTATGTAGATTGGAGAAGTTGCGACTGTTTTCCTTGGAGAAGAGAAAGTTGAGAGGAGATTTGATAGAGGTATTCAAAATCATGAAGGGTCTGGACAGAGTAGGTAGGGGAAAACTGTTACCATTGGTGGAAGGATTGATAACCAGAGGGCACAGATTTAATGTAATTGGCAAAAGAAACAATGGTGACATGAGGAAAAACTTTTTCACTCAACAAGTGGTTAGGATCTGGAATGCACAGCTTGAGAGTGTGGTGGATCAAGTGTAGGTTCAATCAAGACATTCAAGAGAAATTTGGGTTATTATCTGAAAAGGAAGAAAGTGCAGGGCTATGGGGAAAAGGCGGGGGAGTGGCACTAGGTAAATTGCTCCTTCAGAGAGCTAGCACAGACACGACGGGCCTCCTTCTGTGCTATAACCACTGTATGATTCTAACTCACCATGGCTTCTTCGACAGCACCTTCCAAACCTATGACTTCTTCCACCTCGAAGGACAATGTCAGCAAACACATGGGAACACCACCACCTGCAAGTTCCCCTCCAAGTCACACACCATCCTGACTTGGAACTATATTGCCGTTCCTTCATTGTCAAAATCCTGGAACTCCCCTCCTAACAGCACTGTGGGTGTACATACACCGCATGGACTGCAACCATTCAAGAATGCGGCTCACCGCCACCTTCTCAAGGGCAATTAGGAATGGACAATAAATACTGGCCTTGCTCGTGATGCTCACATCACATGAACAATTCATTTTTTCAACATTCATGTTGTTTTAATGAATTAAATTAGTTTTCTATTTGAATAAAATTTTCTTTGCCAGGGTCATCAGGTAGGAGGCTAAAGCTGGCCTTCGTATTCCCAAGCTCAACTTCCCATCTACAAGTGACTCCTGCTGGGAAATCCAGTCTAAATAAGGTCAGAACTGGGTTGATTTCCCATCATGGAAGAACGGCCTATTGATCATTATCTGGATTCACATGTCAAGAGTGAGGTTCTGGAAATTGTTGGAACTTCCAGAATCCCTCCCAACATTTCAGTCGCAGAGGAGAGAAGGAAAAAAAGAGATTGATTGGAAATGTTTGCAGGTCCTTCGATAAAACGTATTATATTTCAAAACATAATCAATGCTCTCCACAAACTATCATAAAGCACGAGGTTCAATCAACAAGTGAGGATGCAGCAGACTGCATTTTGTTGTTCCATCCAATAATATTTTGCTCTTGTCTCAGAACCACACAAATCCTTACTTAGAGTTTAAGCAAAGGGGAATTAGACTGGTGATTCCTCTTTTAATGGACACAGTAGAAAGTATGTATGTGCATTGTATAGGAAATACTTCTTAATGCCTTACCTTCAAAATGATTTATTGCTACAGTGAGTGTTACAAGGTGGGGGAGGGGTGGGGGGAGAGAATCCAGCTGTGGAATGAGTAAATATATTTACATTACAATCTCAGAGAGAGCAAGAGCTTTCCGAATTGCTGCTTCAAACAATGAACACTAATGGAATTTTTACACCCTGGTTTTACTAATAAATGATACTAATATTGGCTTTGGTATTGCAAAAAACATCATATATGAACACATTTAGATGCTACAACAAATTTATTTTAGTATAGGTTGGGCAGGACTACATCAGGTAAAAGCAAGTCCAATTGGAAAGGTATGGCATTGGTGTTTAGTTCCCAGGAGACTATCCCTCAAATGGAAGGCTGCAGCCTCTGAATATCACTGTCCCTTTTTACTACACCTTTCTGTGTCACTGGAAGGCCAACAGAGAGAGAAAGGGAGATTCCACTTTTCCCCACCTCCAATCAGCATTCCCAGGACCCACAGAAAGTCATTAATCAGGTGAACTATAAGCCTTGGAGTTTACCCTGTGTGTATTCATCAGCACAGAGCACTGCAGATATAGTGTATATGCAGGCTGAATTCAGATTGAAGACAAGAGAGACTGCTGGAGGAAACAGTCTCATTCATTTTGCTTCAGAGTCATTTCGGTCCTTGACACCCAGTTTACACTACACAAGATCAAATCAGTGCAAATCTGAAAGCTTTTTGCACTGATGCCAAGCTTGCAATCTGGAATGCATGGTATTAATAGAGTGCAGATCGAAGGCATGGAAAGAGGAATCTCTCGCTGTTGGTGACAGTATCATGTGACTGCTGCCAGTGACAGACTATCAGCATAGAAGTGCCTTTAGAGCTTTCGCACATGATTGCAATCTGATAAACTCTTACTGTCTTTAACTACATATTAATAACAGAATCAGACTGCTTCATTATCACAATCAATTTACTGAAGAGTTTAACCAAAGCTCCCAGGAGACTGCCATTTACCGACTTTGTTGAAAGTGGTTGTAGTGTTTTATATTTTGAGGCTATGCACACAAGTTCTAATGATTCAGAAGCTGTATCTAAATCCCAAGCCACCTAAGTTGCCATTTGATTATAGATGAAGTGAAAGTTGACATTTTGCTCTTGCATTGACAGCTTTTTTCTCCATTTCATTTCCACTGACGTCAAACAACTAGATCCCATATCATGTGTCAGAAATCTAACATTGGCATACTGCAGAAAAGCTGCTTTTTCACTCTTCAATATGGATGTTTCATCATTAAATAGCTTTTTGAACTCTTGGACTATTGATCAAAGTAGTGATGTATTTTTACATATAATGTTTCTCTTCTACATTGAACTTTTATCTTACTTTTACATCAAGAAAATGTATCTTTTAATCTCTGAATCCTGGAGATTTAAAAAGACTATTAAGATTGCTGTTTAGATTAATTATACTGTTCTGATTGTCATTATAGTCAAATGTAATAAAATTCACTATGAGCTTTATAAATCCAAGCCATTATCCCCAATCAATCGGACAAATATCAGAGTCTTGCATCTTCTCAGATGGCCCTGATTGAGCAGAGAGATTGTGTTACTTTTTAACAGTATTTTGGAACTTACTCCTGTTTTAATTATAAAAAATTCAAAAGAATAGTTCACATACATGATCTTAATCCAATTTTTTTGAACCATGTGCTGTTAAAACCCACGTGGAAACATTTCTTTCCATTTTAAAAGTTTCCCCTTCCTACAGTGCGTTCTTGATGATGTTACCAAAGTCTCTGGAACATATTGTGAACAATTTTGGACCCATTAAAAAGTTGATCACAATTGCATGATTACATGAATAAAAGAAGAGTGTAAGCAGTCTGCACAGATGTCATTTTGATTGAAGGAGAAACAATTAATTGCATAACTTCTTAAACTGTTCGATACTTTTTCTTAAGCTACCATAAGTTCACAAATTTATAAAACATTTTACACATAGTAAAATTCCTTCATAGGAATTTATCTTCAGAATCCATTTGAACCATAGAATGAAGCAAACCTAGAACATGGTCCTATTTCTAATGTGCAGGGCTTGTACTCTTTATTCAACAACAACAGCGTGCAACGGTAGCATCTTTAATATAGAAAAATAACCAGGATACTTACAAAGGCACACTGACCCAGAGGAGGAGATGTTGGGAGGGGTGACCAAAAGCCTGGTCATATAGGTGGGTTTTAAGGAGAATCTTAAAGGACGAGAATGTTACGGTTTTAGGAAGGCACTATAAGATGCACTGCAGCAACTCACCAAGGCTGCTTAGGCAGCACCTTCCTATTCTCTACCATCTAGAAGGACAAGGACAGCAGACACATGGGAACACCACTATCCGCAAGTTCTCCTCCAAGTCACACACAAGCCTGACTTGGAAATATATCAACATTCCTTTACTGTCACTGGGTCAAAATCCTGGAAATCTCTGCCTACAGCACATTGGGTGTACCCACACCAAGTGGGCTGCAGCGGTTGAAGCAAGTGGCTCACCACCATCTTCTCAAAGGCAGCTAGTGATGGCTAATATATGTTGGCCACACCAGTGACACCACATCCCACGAATGAATAAAAGAAAAGTCTAGAGCGTGGGGCCTATGTAACTGAAGGCACAGAACACACAAGAACGCAAGAAATAGGAGCAGAAGTAGACCATATGGCCCATCGAGCCTGCTCCGCCATTCAATACGATCATGGCTGATCTTGGGCTTCAATTCCACTTTCCTGCCTGCTCCCCATATCCCTGGATTCCCTGCGACCAAATATCTATCTGTCCCAGCCTTAAATGTATTCAATGATGGAGCATCCACAACCCTCTGGGGTAGAGAATTCCAAAGATTCACAACCCTTTGAGTGATGTAATTTCTCCTCATCTCTGTCCTGAATGTTTGACCCCTTATCCTAAGACTGTGTTCCCGTGTTCTAGATTCCCTGACTAGTGGGAACAATCGCTCAGCTTCTACCCTCTTGCAGAATCCTGTATGTCACAGCTGCCAATAATGAGGTGAAGAGGTAGTGGTAGTGGGGTAGGTGAGTGTGGGGGGATGGGAAGCAGAGGTGAGATGCGCAAGAAGCAGAGTCAGAGGACAAGGTAATTGTCCAAGAGTGATTGGCGAACTGTCTCTTTAAGGAAGATTGGCAAATCATAGTGTTATTTATCTCTTCAAAGATGACTATTTGTGAATCCTTTCTACACACTGGTACAATAAACTTTAACAATACCACACAATCCATTCAGCAGTTTGCTGCAACAATCCATTAATTTGGGTGATGAACTAATACAATTCACACACTATTTCATGCAGAAAACAATCTTTTTTTAAACAAATATTGACAGTAATATATGTCCTTTCAAGGAATTCACCCATGACATAGTTTTTCAGTAAGTAGCCAAGCAACATAGACCAAGAACATCCAACATTTCAGCCTGCATTGTTAGCTGGGTTAGGCAGTAGTAGAAGCATTGTCATTGGCCTTACTGCTTTGGGTTAGGGAGAGAAAAATCAACCAGGGTTTGTACTGGACACATCATGTGCATATGCCTGTGTGCATGTGAGGTGATGAGAGGATCAGGTTTGGATCACCTGAGACCTGGAATAGCTTGCTGATCGGCATATACAATGAATAGTCACTTGTGCGAGATACTGGAGAGCTCTACTGTTCGTGGAACTGGGGTCTAACAAGGAGTCAATGCCTTCTGGAGAGAGGAGAGGAGAGAATTGGCATGGGGGAAGACTATTAAGCTGCCAATTGTGAATAATTTGTTGCTGAAAATGATATTGTTAAGGGATTTGTAGAAAATCTTTTAACAAGGTTCATGGATATATAATATAGCAGCAGTTTTAGTTTAAATCAAGACTAGATTAATTGAGCAAATCAGCAAGAGGAAATATGGAATAGACAATATCATTCGTTAGTCTGATGTGATATTGAAACTTTGATACAGATACTAGCAATTCTGTCTGAACTGCACTATCGTGCACAACTGCAAACTGTGATTCACATCCTAATTGTCCACATTCAAGTGATTTAGCTTCCATTAAGAAATAACTTTTAATAAATCGCTACATTACTCCCCATCATCTTTTATTTAGGGGGGATTTTGTTTTCTCTAATAAAGTGCGTCAATGGCTAAATGCTTTTGTGCGCACCCAGACATAGCAGATAAAAATTGACCCAACATGTAGATTCCCAGAAATTCATCTGTTAATTCTCATTACCAATATATAGTCCGGGTGGAAATGTCAATTAAATGCTATCAAGCTTTTAGGGATTATGCAGCTTGACGAAGGCTTTAGGTATCAGCCTTAACGCCAGCTAATTAAGTCGCCTGCTTGCAGCTGTTGAGAGACTTGATCAGGTATAATTAAAACGGAGCAGATGACAGCAGTGGCATTTGTCAGATTCATGTGGTGTTAAAATCCCAGTCCTGACAGAAATGTCAAACTGATACTAGTCCCTATCTTTCAGATATGTGCAAGCTTAAGCAAGCAGCACTCGTCAGATAATTGCCAGGTGATAACCTTTAGGAATCTCCAAAAAGCTAATATTAAATATTCAATTTCATAATCTGGGCAAAGACCTTTGCTTTGTAGCCTTTTGAATTCCAGAACATGAAAGAAAGGTGATCGATTGACCTTCCCTTTTCCTGTTTTGGCGGTTGAACTTTCTTGATTTATCAACCATCCCTCCAGTTCTATATTCATTTCTCCAACAGCACAGGGAAATACATTAGGCTATTAAAACAATAATGGAGATGAAGAAAGAACTTATCTTTATAGTGCACCTTTCACAATCCAGGATGTGCCAATGTGTTTCACAGTCAATGAAATACTTTAGAAGAGTAGCCACTGTTGTTATGCAGGGAAAATCCGCAACAAATTTGCAAATAGGAAGATACCACAAGCAACAATGAGATAAATGACCAGATAATATGTTTAGTCATCTTGGGTTCAAGGATAAATATTATCCAGGACACCAGGATATCCTCCCTGCTCTTTTTTGAATCATGCCGTGGGATCTTATATGTTCACCTGAGAGGACAGATGGTCTTAATGTCTCATCTGAAAGATAGCACCTCCAACACTGGAATAGCGGGCTGGATTACATACTAGTCTAGTCTCTGGAATAGGCTTGAACCCATAAACACCTGACCTAGAAGCGAGAGTGTTACCACTAAACACCTAACAAAGAAGAAAATTGCTAGATTTGGAAATCTGGGACAAGAATAGAGAATCAGATGACAGGAGTCATCTGATATGTGTGCGCTTAAGCAAGCAGCACTCATCAGAGAAGTACGAGACAATAACTAGTTAGCACCGGACAGAGAAAGCTAAATTCAATGGGTTGAATTTTTTGGGCCCCCTAGGGACAGGAACAGAGACGTAGGGGCCCATAAAATTGCATAAGAAGGCGGGAGTGAAGTGCCCATAGCCTTCCCAACGCCTTCCAGTTTAATGTGGTACAGGGAAGGCTTAGGGCGGCCAGGCTGAGGACGCTCTTTCTGCCTCCACCTCAATGTAATGGAAGGTGCAGGAGCCCGCTACCGCAGGGACATGTCTCCAGGAAAAACCTGGCAGCCTCCAAATGGGATTGTGGGGTGGTCCCTCCTTTGGGGCAATCCAGGACCCCGGAGGAGCCCCTGGCGGCAATGGCCATTCCATCTCCAGGAAGACCCCCACCACCCTCACTAACAACGCCACTCCCACCCCATCGCCAGAGCCTGCCTGAATGGTGCCGGCGAGCCCGACCCCATTTACCTGTCCCAAGATCTTCATCACTCTTCTCTGCAGGGCCTCCTGCGGTACAGGCAGTAGCCACCACTCCCGTTGTTGCTACCAGTACTGCAGAGCTGACGGCCTTCTGGAGGTGGGAGCTCGTCCCTTAAAGGGACGGTGTCCCTGACGGTGGACAATTAATTCCCTGCCCGCTGTGAAATAGCACCGAGGGTCCAACGGAGGGCCGAGGTGCATTTCTACCATTTTTTGGTTTTATACAGTGTGATGTAATGGTGCATACAGAGAATTAACAGGTATGAGTCAGTACATTTGTTTCATTATAGTAACGCTGTACTTCCACGGATTTTTTAAAATTGAGGAAAAATAGATGAAGGTCGACAACCATAAGGACACCGACAGGATTGGAAAGATGAAGCGAAATGGGATAAGTCAGGAAATTGTGATGATGCAATGTCCAAACTTCAGTTTTAGGTTTCGGTTAAGACCTTTTTTTCCCATAAAATATACTTTATTCATAAAATGTGTAAAAGTACTTTACATAACATTTCAAGTTTGACATTACATAAAGTTCAATCCAGATCAGTTTCTTTCAATACAGCACATGAGGTTCCTCACTACACTTGCCATTACAGGTTATATTTACAATGTACATTTCCATTTCATGTCAAACATTCTTTGGTGCGTACAGCCCAAGGGTTTTTAACAGGGTTTCCAGCCCCTCGGTATACTATGGTGGGAGGGTCTCAGACAGTGGCCTTTCCTCATTGAACCTTTGTGGCGACTGCCCCAAGCTTTAGTGTGTCCCTCAGCACACAGTCCTGGACCTTGGAGCAGTGGCTACTGCCTGTACTGCAGGAGAAGAGTGATGAAGATGTCCCTCAGCACACAGTCCTGGACCTTGGAATGTACCCATCTGCAACAGTCGGTCGTCGACAGCTCTTTGCACTGGAAGGTTAAGACTGAGGTCAGTAATGCGTTCCACATTTTGAGCACCTGGGAGAATGAATGAATACAGAAGACTGTTTAATTTCATTATTGTGAGAAGGTAGGGAGGAGGAAGAGACTCTGGGAAATGTATTTAGATTTTAGGAAGAACAAGAGAGAGGACAAAAAAAGCAAATTTGCATTTAAATAACACTTCTCGCAGCTTCAGGATGTCCCAAGCTGCTTCACAGGATGAATTACCTTTGAAGCAAAACATGGTTCAAGAATCATTTTATTATCTTTATGTCGCTACCTTTAGCAACAAGCAGAATAGATTGCAATATACTGGGAATGAGTAAGCTAAATCTTAACGTTTTTCAGTCTGCTAATGAATATGTGGTCCAGCAGCCAATTTGAATCCAAGTAAATAGTCAGTTTTTGACATTTATTTATTTATTTATTTATTTTTAGAGATACAGGACTGAAACAGGCCCTTTGGCCCACCAAGTCTGTGCCGACCAACAACCACCCATTTATACTAACCCGACAGTAATCCCATATTCCCTACCACCTATCTACACTAGGGGCAATTTACAACAGCCAATTTACCTATCACCTGCAAGTCTTTGGCTGTTGTAAATTGTCTGTAAAGATATATCTTAGTAAAGCAAACAACCATGGGGTAAGTTTTAAGCCGAGAGAGAATTAGAAACATAGATGTTTCTCCAGCTGTGAGGGTTTAAACAGGTTTCTTGTATATCAAACATTTACCATATCATTGTTGGGCTCCAGTTTGAGACGAGGAGCTTTATATGGGTTCTGGTCCATGTCTGACAGCTTTTGTATCAATTCCACAAGGACAAATTGAAGATAACATTTGTTCTGATTCTCAGCCACTATCCGAGTGGCCAGTGCACTTAATGGCCTGCAGAGAGTATATAAGATCAAATCTTTACATTACTATCACTCCAGTTGTAATTTCACAGCTGAAAAGCCAAGTTTTCATGCTGATACATCGAAAGAAAAAAGAAAGACTCACATTTCTAAAGCGCCTTTCATGACCTCAGGATGTTGCAAAGTGCTTTACAGCCAATGAAGTACTTTTGAAGTTTAGTCACTGTTGTAATGTAGGAAACATGGAAGCCAGTCTGCGCACAGCAAGGTCCCACAAACAGCAATGAGATAAATAACCAGATAATCTGTTTCATGATATTGGTTGAGGGATAAATGTTGACCAAGTCACCAGAGAGTAATCCTCTGCACTTATTCAAAATTGCCATGGGATCTTCTATGCCCATCTGAGAGGGTAGATAGGGCCTCAGTTTAGCATCTTTTAGTTTTTTAGTTTAGTGATGCAGCACTGAAACAGGCCCTTCGGCCCACCGAGTCTGTGCCGACCATCAACCACCCATTTATACTAATCCTACACTAAATCCATATTCCTACCACATCCCCACCTGTCCCTATATTTCCCTATACTAGGGTCAATTTATAATGGCCAATTAACCTATCAACCTGCAAGTCTTTGGCATGTGGGAGGAAACCGGAGCACCCAGATGAAACCCACGCAGACACAGGGAGAACTTGCAAACTTCACACAGGCAGTACCCAGAATTGAACCCGGGTCGCTGGAGCTGTGAGGCTGCAGTGCTAACCACTGCGCCACTGTGCCGCCCCGGCATCCAAAAGGCTGCATCTCTGACAGTGAAGAATTCCCTCAGTACTCCATTGCAGTGCCAGCCTACACAATGTGCTTGAGTTTCTGGAATGGGGTTTCTGACTCAGAGACAAGAGTGCTACCACTAAACCAAACCTGAAACCTAGAGAGGAGTTCACTGTACAAATAAGTGTTGGAAAATTCAAATAATCAACTTGCCGACTAGCCCAGAGTGAAGGTAAAAAAAAATCTGTGAGATTGAAAATCTGAAATAAAAGCACAAATTGTTGGAAATCCTCAGCTCCTGAAAGAGGAAATTCGGCCAACCCTTCCAGTGACTGTTCAGAATGTTCTGTTACTAAACTGCTTTGAAAAGTTGAATCCACCTAGCACAAATCTTCAGTTTTTAAGAATCAATATAATTTTCCATTCAAACCCTTCATTGTTTCTTTCTTTGTGTTTTTTTGTTTGCTGCTGGTGACTCTTTGTCTGTCTTTGTTCTTCCCTGGCTCATTGACCAGCTCCCTTGTCTACAGAAAAAATGGCTTGATGACTTGCTAGTGATTTTCACTGGCTAAAGTTCAAGTGACAGGAAGTATTAAATAAGTTCAAGAAAGGTTCTGCTAAAACTTGAAACGTTAACCCTGTTTTTCTCTCCGCAGATACTGCCAGACCTGCTGAGTATTTAGAGCATTTTTTTGTTTTTAGTCAAGAATTTATCGAGTAGTGAATACCTTAAAAAGAAAAATTGTCTATTCAGCTTGGTTTATAACTTGTCGTCACAGTTGAGTCTATGCTAGATTGACTTCAGTATAAATGAGATGCAGCACTACTGCTAACAGTGGAGTTCTTGTCTAAGAGCATGTGAGGTTACAATATTCATTTATATCATTGAATACTGGTACTCTGTGCAGCATTAGTATGCTGGTTGATTCAGATCTATTTAATTATAATGTCCAGCAACTCTGACATGCAGATGCAAAATGGTACCAACTAGATCAAGTTGCAAGCAGCCAAGGCCTCAATTGATGCAGTCAGTAAAATTAACATTTTCTTTTCTCATTTTTTTCTATACATTTTCTCGATCCACCCACTCCCCCAAAAGGCATTGAGTTCAGCTGGTGTATGCTTAGAAGGACATAGGGCACCCCACAATAACCCATGCAATCTTCACATTTCAGTCACGGCAGCAAGCATTGGCGCTATGACCCATTTTATAAATTTGTTGTACTGGGAATTGTTTCAGCTATTTTAGAAGGTTCCACCTATGTTATCATCATGTATTTCAACTGCTTATTGTTAGGATTCTAATAAAGAGCATGAGCTTTAATTGGTGCCCATCACTATCTGTTCCTATTGTGAAGCCCACAATGTAATGTTCTCAAGAAGATTGGCTGAGATTGATCAAATAGACTCCTTTGGGGAGGATTGTGGGGGGGTTCTATTTGAGTATTTTGGCTTTATTATTATTACATGTTGCCCTTCAGTGGCATTATCTGTGGTCAGCTCCCTTATGTATGCAAGACTCCATTCTCTCCCTTTACATACTCCGTCTAATGCATGTGTTATGACCAGGTGAGCAATATGCCTAGGGGTCTTTGGCTATCTTTACCTGGTCTTATTGTAACAGGGTTTGATTTTAAACACACTGTGTTTTGAACTCCCCTTTGTGTGAATCCTTGTTCACTGTTTCCAATTATAAGGCAAAGAACTGAGGACAAACAGGTTTTCTTTGGTTTAAAGCAGAAAGAGGAAATTTATTAAAACCTTAAAACTTAAACTCTAATACGGTGCATGCCTACGGATATATGACGCGCTCACACTAGCATCCAGACGCGATATAAACATGCAGAAAAGAGCAGAAGAAAAGATAAGTAGAACAGTTTGAGGCAATATCTTGTTACTGGTTGCTCGAGCTCGCTGTAGTCCTTGAAGGTATGGTCTTGCGTTGCGTTGGGGCCCAGTATTAGTCTTAAACCTTGTTCATGTAGGAAATCTTTCTTTTAGTTTCACGTGTTTTCACAAGATTCAGTTCCGTGGGAAGAGATGAAGGTAGACAGGAGAGGCTGTAATTCTTGCTTCAGTTCCAGGAAAGGTGTTTACTCCATGAGCACACAGCTTTGCCTCTTCAAAAACCTTTGTTGGGAGTTCAAAAACTCTGCAACAGCCAGTCAGTCATGTGACTATAACTGGTCTGACCACTTCTGTGTATTGGAGAAGCAACTGCTGGATCCCCATTGTTTCAACTTTGTGTGTTACCATGGAAATGTCTTTCCGGTCAGGGCTTGCAATTTTAAGTTTTAATGTTCATGTGGTGAAATAATGTGTGTCTCAGCCTTGGCAGGTGGGGTTTGCCTGACACATGTCTATTTCTGTATTGACAGACTGCCAACAAGATATCAAATTTTGGATGAGTCAAAATTTCTCTCAACTGACCATGAGGAAGATTGAAGCCATCATTTTTTACCCCTCGTCATAAATTCCAGTCCCTTCCCACTAACTTCATTCCCTCTCCTCAGCCACTTGCTCACACTAAGCCATGCAGAAGCTTGGAATCCAGTTTCAACCTGTGCTGAGATTCAAATTTATCCAATGCCAAGACACACTTTTATATGCCCCAACATAGCCCATTTCTGCCACTACTTTAACCTCTTCACTGCCAAAAACCCTTATCCAAGCCTATGTCATCATCATGCTCAACTTCTCCACTATTTAAATTGCTTGCATCCCATATGTCATCCTCCATATTCTCCAACATAACAGTGTATAGGCATCAGCTAAGTCCCAGTAACCTCTCACCCTGCCTTTGCTGATTAACATATATCTCCGGCCTTATCACCCCTTCTACATTCTTCAATCCTCCAACTTCCCCAACTCTCACACCACTATTAGTGGCAGAATCTTCAGCTGCCTTGGCTCAACTCTCTAGAACTTCCTCCTTAAAACCCTCCATCTCTCTTCCTCTCGCTGGACCTTTAAAAACCTTCTTTAAGCTGGTCTTTGATAGAACTATCTATCCTTCAAATCTCTTGCAATCTCCAATGCAAACTGTTGCTATTTGTGTGCAAATGTTAGCTTCTTACTTAGTTGTGGTGTGAGGAGCTCACTCCATTATTCTGAAATCTTTTTACAATAAGTATATAAATGACATTAGGATGGGAGTGGTGTGGATTTTTTTGTAGGTGGTAATGGGCTCAACAGAATTGGAACGTGTAACATACTGCCCGGAATTATGTCAGAACCACGGGGGCCTGAAAACCAGGGGCAACCTCGCCTCGGCCGTTTGCGGGACCCCTGGCCGCATTTTCCATTTGTCTGGCAACTAATTAGTTGCTGTCGGGGCTCCTGTCCCTTTAAAAGATGGGAACCACCCCCCAAGAGCTACTGGCCAATTGAAGATCTGGAAGCTCTTCAGTCTTAGCAGCGCCACTGGGAGCAGTAGCCACTGCTGGGACTGCACCAGCAGAGAGGGTGCCAAGGGAGCAGGCCACCTTTGCTACCATTAAGTGCAGTCTGAGGTCACCAGGGCCAGTAAGGCAGAGCCCAGCAGGGCAGAGCCCAGCAGGGCAGAGGAGGGTGTTGTTGCTGCAGGGGCGACCATTGACCCTGGGGGGGCCCCTCCATGGGCCACAGAGTGTCCGATTAGGAGGGCCCCCACCTGAGCCTGCAGGGAGGCTGCCAGGTGGTCTCGCCATGCAACAGAGAATCATAGAATGGTTACAGCACAGAAGGAGGCCATTCGGCCTGTTGTGTCCATGCCAGCTCTCTGCATGAGCAATTCTAGTCCCACTCCCCCCGCCTTTTCCCCGTAGTCCTGTACATTCCAGATCCTAACCACTCGCTGCGTAAAAAGGTTTTACCTCGTGTCGCCTTTGGTTCTTTTGCCAATTGTCTTAAATCGTGCCCTCTAGTTCTGGATCCTTCCACCAATGGGAACAATTTCTCCCTATCTACTCTGTCCAGACCCTCATGATTTTGAACACCTCTATCACACCTCAGGGCAGCACAGTGGTGCAGTGGTTAGCACCGCAACCTCACAGCTCCAGTGACCCAGGTTCAATTCTGGGTACTGCCTGTGCGGAGTTTGCAAGTTCTCCCTGTGACTGCGTGGGTTTCCGCCGGGTGCTCCAGTTTCCCCCACAGCCAAAGACTTGCAGGTTGATAGGTAAATTGGCCATTATAAATTGCCCCTAGTATAGGTAGGTGGTAGGGGAATTGAGGGAAGGTGGGGATGTAGTAGGAATATAGGATTAATGTAGGATTAGTATAAATGGGTGGTTGATGGTCGGCACAGACTCAGTGGGCCGAAAGGCCTGTATCAGTGCTGTATCTCTAAATAAAAATAAATAAATACATCTTCTCTGCTCCAAGAAGAACAGCCCCAGCCTCTCCAACCTTTCCATGTAACTCAAGTTCCTCATCCCCAGAACCATTCTGGTGAATCTCTTTTGCACCTTCTCTAATGTCTTCACATCCTTCCTAAAGCGTGGTGCCCAGAACTGGACACACTACTCCAGTGGCCTTTGAGAACAGCCAATGTATGGAATAACATCATTGCCATGCCAGTATTACTCATGTGCATCTCCATGGATGCAGTCACATGGACAATGGCTCAGTCTGCTGTTGCCAGTAATGGTGGAGACAAAGATGTTGCAGATGCAAACTGCTGCACAATAGGTGAACGAGGGTGCTGTGTGGCTTGCAGGTCTTTATGGCGTGGAGAACTGTTGATCAATAAGGCATTGTAGCGCATCTCTTGCTCACTGCTCGCCCTGCATGTGCCGCCTGGATGCTCTCTACCCTCCCATGCGCCTTTCCTGCTGCAACCCCTCTGCATCCTCATCATCCGAGGTGGAGTCCTGCTCACGCCTCTCCTCATCCTGCAAGGCCCCCCCCTATTGAGTGTGTAGTTGTGCAGTGCACAGCAAACAGCAACTATATGAGCTATCCTTTCCGGTTCGTACTGCAGAGCACCACCCGATCTATCCAGGCAGCAGAAGCACAATCTCAGCACACCGATTGCCTGCTCAATGGTGGCTTTTGTAGTGCTGTGGCAGGCGCTGTATTTCTCCTCTGCATCACTGGTGGGGTTTCTCACCGGTGTCAGGAGCCATGTCTGCAAGGGGTAGCCCTTGTCTCCAAGAAGCCACCCCTCGATGTAAGCCTGTTCAGTGAATAGCAACGGCACCTGGAACTGGCGTAGGATGAAGGCGTCATGGCAGCTGCCACAGATTTGCATAAAGCATTTACAGTGATCACATACTAGCTGCATGTTGAGCAAGTGGAAGTCCTTTGGGTTTACGTATGCAGCTGGTCGCCTGATGGGAGCCTTGATGGCCACGTGGGTGCAATCTATGACCCCTTGTACCTGTGGGAATCCTGTGATGGAGCCAAATCTGATGGGTCTCTGGGCCTGGCTCTCAGGGTCCATCCTGAAGTGAACATAGTCACCGGCCCTCTGGTACAGGGCATTGCTGCCCTCCCTGATGCAGCGGTGCACTGCTGACTGTCACCCCACAAAGGTTGCTGGTGAGTCCCTGAAATGATGCAGAGGCATAGAAGTTAAGAGCCGCTGTCACTTTGAGGGTCACAGGCATAGGATGTCCACCGAAACCCATCGGCTGCAGGTCATGGTTCAGCAGGGCAGAGACCTGTCACCGCCTCTCTTGACATCCACAGTCGCCTCTGACACGAGCATTCAGACATCTGCAGATACGTCATGCGGGACCTGTAGATGCACGGCGTTCTATAGTGGCGGTTTTGCCTTGGGGGGCTGCTGCTGCTCACCACTGGGGGCTTCCACGTGGGTTGCACCTGCCTCTTGGTTTTGCCTGCAGTGCATATAGCTCCTCACGACAAACAGATCAATGAATGCAGGATATACCATCCCCATCTCCAAGTTGCAATTAAACTCAGTTCCATCACCAGTTCAAAGGCACTAACAGGGCAAAGAATGATGTTAATTGGTATATCAGGTGCTTTCATGCATCAACTATGTGGTGTGGCATAGCATTGCCCATCTTAGCTTCCACTAAGAGTGGTGCAGCATTATCACATTCAGATTGTCCCAGCTGCATTGATTGGTTCACCAGCCAGATTACCTTTAAACACCTCCCATTTATGGCACCCGCCCCACACAAAGGGTTCCTGGAGTGTCTTTAATCCTTCAGTCACACAAACATTCAATGGCGCAGAGTGCCCCCTTTTATTTATTTAGAGATACAGCACTGAAACAAGCCCTTCGGCCCACCGAGTCTGTGCCGACCAACAACCACCCATTTATACTAATCCTACATTAATCCCATATTCTCTACAACATCCCCACCATTCTCCTACCACCTACCTACACTAGTGGCAATTTTTAACGGCCAATTTACCTATCAACCTGCAAGTCTTTGGAGGTGGGAGGAAACTGGAGCACCCGGCGGAAACCCACGCAGACACAGGGAGAACTTGCAAACTCTGCACAGGCAGTACCCAGAACTGAACCCGGGTCGCTGGAGCTGTGAGGCTGCGGTGCTAACCACTGCGCCACTGTGCCTCCCTTTATGCCTGCAGAATTGTGTTCCCCGGTAATACCATCCCCCTCCCATCTCCTTAGACCAATGCAAAGTTGTGCCCCCAGTAATTCCATCCCCCTCCCACCTCCTTTGACCAATGCAAAGTTGTGCCCTCAGTAATATCATCCCCCTCCCACCTCCCTTCATGCCTGCAGAGTTGTGCCGCTGCTAATACCAACCCCCTCCCACCTCCCTAGACCAATGCAGAGTTGTGCCGTCGGTAGTACCATCCCCGTCCCACCTCTGCACACAATCATGCAAAGCTGAGACCTGTCTCGCAACACTAACCTTCACAGGTTCCGAGCACTGCAACTTCTGTCCCATCGGCTTTTATCAGGAAAGCACGTGAGAGATGTCCGTTCACCTGAATAGTCTAAAGTGTTTCCGAACTGGCAGTGGGATGCATAATGTGGCAAGGTAAGTAACGCTTAGCATATATAAATTTGGCTCCCGTTGTTGAGCGGCGAAGGGGCGGCCACGAGGCCTTGCCATCACTGGTAATATGGGGCTGGGCCTTGACAGCATCGAGGAGCATGGTGGACCTCTCCTGGAGGCATGTTCTGGTCCCCCGCACCACGAATCTGACATTGAGGGGTCTGTAAAATCCAACCCAATGTGTCAGGATTGCCTTGACTGCTAGGTAATTCAATTACTTAGAGCATGCCATTGTTCTGGGTCCAGGGCTTCTCAGCCTTCTTGTCTCTGATTGGGTCTTGGAATGTGCAAAAAGGTGTTTCAGATGCAAATTGCAGTGGCCTTCTTGGCTGCCAGTTTTTTAAAAAGTTAACTGTGGGATTTTCTCCATTAAAAGTCTAATGTAAGTTTCCAACTGACAAATTAATATTTATCATTTGGCACATAGTGTTTTCTTGACAAAAAAGCAGAGAGATGTAAAGCAGTCTGCCAACTTGCTCTAATCAACATTGTTCACTTTACTTCAGTCTGGAATATTATCATCCAAAACAATGTTTTTACACTGTTTTAGGCACTGGGTGTCTGCTAACACAGTGGGGTAAACATTTGCTTTTTACAAGAGTGTAAAATGGGTGATAGCAAGTTGGCAGACTGCTTTATATCTCTCCTTTTTTTATTTCCATTGACTATTTTTGTATTGATAAATGTGATTGTGAAGCTGTCAAATTTCATAAAATTCAACTGATTAACTATTTTGGCTAGAGAAAGAAACCTGCCTTTCTTATACAGTCTGGCCTATATATGATTTCAGACCCTCCTACACAACATGATTGACCATTAACAGCTCTCCAGAGTGGCCTAACAAGCCGACTTAGTAGCATCGAACCACACTATCTTCTCAAGGTCAACTAGGATAGAACAATAAATGTGGGCCTTGCCAGCAACACCTAAATCTAAAGAATGAATTTTTGAAAAGCAGAAAACATTAAAAGCTGCATCTATTTTGTAAACATGTATAGTCTAAAAAACACTGTTCAAGGATTTAAGAATATAAAAAAGTGTGGAACAAATACAGGCCATATAATTCACTCAGCACTTCTTCCAACAGACTGCACAATTTGTATCGTGTTGTGTTTTTCTAATTTATTAAATCTGCATGGGGAAGTGAATAAGGGAGATTAGACAATTCAAGACAGAGTAGGGGCCAAGACATTGCTTTATTGGCAGTCAATCATTTCTCCAGAGGTCAGTTCTGGTTCCATGCACAGAGCTATCACATGGCAGTTAAATTGGCTTTACTCTATCTTAAATTAGATGGTATAATCATGGATGAGGGAGCTGGAATTAGGACAAATGTCTAACAAATTGCTGGAAGGGCAAAAATAACTTGAGAATTTGAATTAGGTTGCTAATGAGCAAGTCATTTTCCATAGCTTAATGCATGCTGCAACAACCGACAACTACATTTTATACTTTAAACTGTACAGTGGGTGGCACTACTCCATCAGGACCAGAACTGGCAGAACAGGCTCGAGGGGCTGAATGGCCCTACAGTAACTATGGCCACTGCAGTTGCACAAGTTCAAGATTGTCATTTTCTCTTCTATTCAAGAGTTGGGTGAGGAAGATATCAGGTACTCCACCAGAGGTATTATATTGAATACAAAGGTGTGTTAGAGATTGAGATTGAGAAATAGTTCAAGAAATCCATTTCATAAGAAATAATGACTTCTATTCTACACTATGAATGATATTTAGTTTATAGAAACATAGGAACTGACTGCAACTAATGTTTCTTTCAGGATTGATGTTATCTTGATGATTGGCTATGAGTATGTTCAGGTTCATTTAACCGTTGATAAATCTGCAAGCATTTGACTGCGTGTGAATTCATTCTTGGCTTAAGGCACGGGACTGCAGCCTTCGTAATGTTACAAATGTCACATTCCTAACTGGTAGGGACTACTGCGAGGTGTGATAGGCCCTCATGAGGACACAAACTCCTTTTGATTCTTCATGAAAGCATATCCTTTGCACCATGCAGCTCAGAAACATGCTTGATGGCATGAGGTTCAGTCAAACTAAATCTATAGAAATGGCATGCAAAGTTACGCAAAGTTTAGAACTGAAAAATTCAAACTGTGTATAGCAAAGATATATAACACAAGGTGATGCACCAGCTCTGAAGCATGAATGCCTCCATGAGGTCAACAAGTGGAGCTTTAGAACAATCCTCAGAGACTTTGGCAGGAGAACTCTTTGCTCTCGGTTGCCAAAAATTTGGCTCATCTTAAAACCTCATTCCCCAATGTTGCCTTAGCAAAATAAATAACAATAGAACAAATCCAAACTGAACAGAATTAGCTGATCATTTTAATGCCTGCCTTTCTGTTCAGGAGTCAAATTACAATGTCACTTATCACTTCAACTTATTTCTACAGCACTGCCTTCTTCAGTTCTTAGCCAGGTTGCAGAGTAATTGTTCATCTGCAAGGGGACTGACAGGGGGTGAATAGAACGAGAGACAGAGAGAGAGAGAACAAGAACTGACATTGTCTGACTCACTTCACTTATTTATTTTTGGAAAGGTAGTCTTCTTCTTCTTTGGCCTCCTTGTCTCCAGAGACAATGGGTAAACGCCTGGAGGTGGTCAGTGGTTTGTGAAGCGGCACCTGGAGTGGCTATAAAGGCCAATTCTAGAGTGACAGGCTCTTCCACAGGTGCTACAGATAAAATTGGTTGTAGGGGCTGTTACACAGTTGGCTCTCCCCTTGCGCTTCTGTCTTTTTTCCTGCCAACTGCTAAGTCTCTTCGACTCGCCACTCTTTAGCCCCGCCTTTATGGCTTCCCGCCAGCTCTGGTGATCACTGGCAACTGACTCCCACGACTTGTGATCAATGTCACAGGACTTCATGACGCGTTTGCAGACGTCTTTAAAGCGGAGACATGGACAGCCAGTGTGTTTGATACCAGTGACGAGCTCGCCGTACAATGTGTCCTTGGGGATCCTTCCATCTTCCATGCGGCTCACATGGCCAAGCCATCTCAAGCGTCGCTGGCTCAGTAGGGTGTATATGCTGGGGATGTTGGCTGCCTCGAGGACTTCTGTGTTGGAGATACGGTCCTAGCACCCGATGCCAAGGATTCTCCAGAGGCAGCGAAGATGGAATGAATTGAGACGTCGCTCTTGGCTGACATACATTGTCCAGGCCTCGCTGCTGATGGAGAAAGTGGTAGAAAAGCAGTCTGAAGAACAATACCGGAGAAACTGGGAGCGAGTTCTTTTTAAAAAATACAGAACACCTACATTTTTTTAATTGAAAAAGATTATGTGAAGTTGATCTGCTAGTGCTAGAAAAAGCTGCCAAAGTTGGCAAAAGACAGGCGGGGCATCCTCAGGTTCAAGGAGTCTTTCACTCAACCCAACTCAGTTCCAGCCAATACACTGAGGTGCATTGTGTCTCACCAGATGTGTGCTCATGTCTGCATAGTAAGTAATCTTTGAAATGGCATACTAATACAGAACCATAATCTGTTATCACACTAACCCTGATCTGGTGTGAAATTACTTTGTTATGTTCACCATGGAATAGTGCATTTCAATTAAATTTCAACATGCTCAGTGAAATCAGATTAACTTTGTCCTATCCACTGGACTCCAAATACTTTTCCTTTTGTTCAAAGAAATGGGAACAGGATGAAATGGAGCACTGTATGCAAATTCCAAAGGATTAATAAACTAATACAGCAAGCGAATGGATCAGGTCGATAATTTGCATTTTCCTAAATGAGACCGTCTCAAGGAGAGGAAGAAAGTAATAATGCAGACTGAAAGCATGCATGTCATTGAGTCAAATCCAGCCCATGCATCGCCGCCAAAGTCCACCTTTGATGGTTGCTATTGAGTGAGCCTGAAATGAGCATTGAAAAGGAATGCCGTATGCAAAGTGCCAACACACCAGCCTGAACAATCTTGCACTCTTTCACTTTCTATCATCTTTGCATAATTAGCATTTGGGAAACATTATACAAAACCTATTTCTCAGCTTTTTTTCTTAATGTTCTCCTCAGTTTTAGGTTCCGCTGATTGATATGGGCACAGAGATGGTCTCATTCCAGGCTTCTTCCTGTCCCACTGTAACTCTGGTCACCAAGAAATTAAGGAAAGCATTCAAGCTGTGCAGGCAGTGCAGAGCAGAGCCAGGAGACTAATTATTGGTGCAAAAATATTTCTATTGTATGTGCTCTATGTAATACAGTGTCAGCTGTGGCTTAATGGTAGCACTCTTGCCCCTGAGTTGTGAAAGTCATGTGTTCAAGCCCCATTCCAGCAAATATAGGCTAACACCTCAAGGCTATGATTTCAGCTGAGGCTCTGAGCTCTAGAATTCCCTCTCTCCTCCTTTAAGATGGTCCTTAAAACCTATCTCTTTGACTAAGCTTTTGGTTATCTGTCATTATATCTCCTTAAGTAGTTTGGTGTCAAATTTAGTTTGCTAACACTCCTATGAAGTGCCTTAGGATGTTTCATTATCTTAAAGGTGCTATATAAATGCAAGTTGTTGTTGTACTGTGGGAGTGCTACGCTATCAGAGGGGTTGTCTTTCAGATGAGATATTAAATTGAGGCTCCATCAGTCATGAGGTGCAGACATAAAAGATGATCACATGATACTATTCAGAAAAGAATAAGGAAGCTCACCTGGTCTCTTGACCAACATTGATACCCCAGCACAAACCAATAAAATTGGATTAACTGGTCATTAATCTCATTGCTGTTTGTGGAAAACTGCCGTGCAAAAATTGGCTGCTGTTTGCCTGCATTACAACAATAACTACACTTCCACTGGCTGCAGAATGCTTTGAGACATCTTAAGAATGTGAAAGGCACTAAATAAATGCAATTCTTTTCTTTACGTAAGTTACCAGAGAACCAGAGAGGAGAAACAGGGGCTGTTAGCTTTGGAACGATGAGGCAGGGTGCAGTCCTTATAGAAATATCCACAAAGCAGTACAGTGGGTGGCACAGTGGTGCAGTGGTTAGCACCACAGCCTCACAGCTCCAGCGACCTGGGTTCAGTTCTGGGTACTGCCTGTGCGGAGTTTGCAAGTTCTCCCTGTGACCGCGTGGGTTTACGCCCGGTGCTCCGGATTCCTCCCACAGCCAAAGACTTGCAGGTTGATAGGTAAATTGCCCCTAGTGTAGGTAGGTGGTAGGAGAATGGTGGGGATGTGGTAGGGAATATGGGATTAATGTAGGATTAGTATAAATGGGTGGTTATTGGTCAGCACAGACTCGGTGGGCTGAAGGGCCTGTTTCAGTGCTGTATCTCTAAATAAATAAATAAATAAATAAAATAGTAAGTTGCATAAACAAGGTAAAGTCAAGCTGTTAGAACAAGAAAAGAATGGGCTAAAGTTGGCAAAATTTCCAGGGAAAACTTTTTAACATAAAGAGTATCCAACATTTGTAATGGTCTTCTTGATAAAATAATGCAACTAAACCCTTATACTCCTTCAAGAGTTAGTTAAATGTTGCAAGGGGGCAGAGGGTATGAAAGTCTTTGTGAATGATGTAATAATATGGGCTGAATGGCCTCCTTTATCTAGATCTTATGTACCTTGCTCCGGGCAGTGTATAACTGAAATATAACCTGGCTAATTTTCTCTTTCTCACTCTGTTTTGCTGCTGTGTGTCTCAGACAGCCTGGCTAAGATTTTGGGGACCCGTCATGAGCGTAGCAAAATATCATTTGTTGACCTTGCATATTTCTACACCAATCAGCTTCATTCAGAGTATATAAACAACAACTTGCAACCCAAAATGGAGTGCCAGACTCAAATTGGCAATGTAATATACCAGAAAACCAAGCACCCCTTTACTTCTATTATTTTTCCAGAATCCATATTTGAAATATATTCAAACTTCCTGCAGTGTCCTCAGTCACAAAGAGACCCATTAGAGCAAATTACAGGGGGAGGTAAAGGTGGAGAGAAATGGAGAAAATAAGGAAAGGGTTGTGGTTGAATCTGAAATCTGGAGAGATTTTAAGGGACTTTCAAATGCAGGTAGAGGGGAAGTGAGGTGTTGGGATCTAGAGATGGAGTTTAAGGTAGTGGGATTGTGATGGCTGAAAGGATAGCCACTAATGGGGGAGCAGAGGTCACACATCGGGGGAATCCAGCTGGAGAAGACCACTAGGGTAGGGTGGGGCAAGGCCAGGATGGGATCTGAAAGTGAGAATAAGGAGCTTAAAACCAATTTGCTGGGGCACGAGGAGTAAGTGAAGCTAGCCAAGGACAGTGTGTTGGGACTGCGGGATCTTTGTCCTGGTGGGCTCACAGGCTAGAGATGCTCTGGATGAGTTGCAAATTTAGGAAAACGAGTTTGGAGATCCTGTGAAAAACTGAGCCTTGAGATGACAAAGATGTTGATTTTGACAGAAGTGCATGGCTGTTAAGGGTGGGACAAAGATGGAAGAAAGCAGTGCTGAGAACAGGCAGACATGCGGTGGAAAGTTCAGCTCAGGACAGCCAAGTCCTGCACTCCAGATCTTGCCTAAGGGAGCAATCGGGGATCAAGGAGTAGGTGGAGTCAAGTCTAGAAGCATAGGAGTCCCTGCAGGGTGCAAAGGATTTGGAAACATTAAGTTGGAAGAAGCAGTTTGCTCATGCAAGTCTTAAAACAAAATAACCAGTCCAAAGACAGATCAATTAACTAACCCTTCTTGCTTGCAGCACGTTATTTTGTCTTTTGAGTGTCTGATCAAAAAACTAAAAACAAAAGTCATGACATTTAATTTGTTACCAGCTCTTCAGATGTATGCCAAACCTATTTAAAAGGGCATATGATTAATTTCATTGCCCTTCTCAAGCTAGTGACACATCACACCTACTTTGTACACGTATTGTTTGCAGCTTCGCAGCAGAAATGTTGAACAAGAAGGGCAGTGGGCCGACGGGAGAAACCTTTTTGAATTTGGGCAGATCAATCAAGTCATGGTTGCAGCCAAGGTTTAATGGAATTGTTTCAGAGACCTTGTAAGAAGATACGTTCCTCTGTTTATCAAGGAAACCAAGACCTGTGTAGACGGATAAGAAATAGAACAAGGAGAGGTTTTATTTTCTTTGGGAATATTCACTTCATTTGAACAATTATCAAGTTGCAGATGTCTGAGATCAATGTTCATGCCAAACCAAAGCACAAATTCAAATAAAGGCTAGTTAGCTCACTTCTAATAATTCCGGACTATGGAATGTCTGATCAGAAAAAAAATCCTGCTGTCAAGTAAGTATCAGTGAAGATCCAGCCATTAAAAGGATCAGAAAGCATTTGGATTTGACTTGGCAACTTGGTTAAGTGACAAGGCAGTAGAAGTTCCTTTAACTTCATTAATATTTCATGAAATCCAGAATTGGTCAGTGCAGTATTGAATTTCCATTTCTTCAGCTGAGATACTGTACCCTCCTTCTACTGTTAAGATGTTAAAAAGATGGTGAAAGTAAACTGCAACCCAAGACCTTTTCTAAGGTCAGGCAGCATCTGTGGAGAGAGAAGCAGAGGGCTGGATTCTATGAGCTCGCCACTGATCTCGGCAGCGAACTCAAAAATGGCGGCCCGCGCAGGCCAAAGAGCCACCGCAATCTTAAGCCTCTCAATGCCTGACTCATCATCTTGGAGCAGGATGGCACCTACCCCTAGATCACTAGCATCAACTGCCACCTTAAAGGGTTTGCTAAAATTCGGAGCTGCGAGCACTGGTTCATTGGTTAGAATGGCTTTTAGCCTCTAGAACGCTGCTTGGTCCCTCTCTGACCACATGACCTTGGCTCTTTTCTGCAGTAAGTCTGTCAGTGGAACGGCTATAGTGCTGAAGTTTGGGACAAACTTGCGGTAAAACCCACATATCCCCAAAAACCACATTATTTCCCATTTGGTGGTGGGGATGGGAAAATCTATCAGCGCTTGTTCTTTTGCTGCTCTGGGCAGCGCTCACCCCTGACCTACAAAATGCCGAGGTAGGTCACTTAAGCTTTAGCAAACTCGCTTTTTGCAAGGTTTGCCACTAGGCCAGCTGACTGTAACCTTCAGAAAAGGGCTTCTAATTAGTCTAGGTGGTCCCCTTTTTCTCACTGTACACTGACAAATTATCCAGGTACACTACACAGTTGGGTAGGCCGGCCTCTACCTGGTTCATCAGCCTTTGGAAGGTGGCTGGGGCATTCCTTAATCCAAAAGGCATCACTCGGCACTGGAATAGGCCATCTGGGGTGACAAAAGTTGAGATCTCTTTGGCTCGAGGTGTTAACGGAACTTGCCAATATCCTTTTAGCGTCTATTTTGGTTATGGAGGTGGCATTCCCTACTCTATCAATACAGTGTTCCAGGTGGAGAATTGGGTAGGAATCAGCATTAACCTTCCTGTAATCAGTGCAGAACCTTGTTGAGCCATCGGGCTTGGGTTAAAACACAACTGGGGAACTCCAGCTGCTCTGGCTAGGCTCATTCAGCTTGTTTTCCAGCATATATCGAATTTCCTCCCGAACTTGGGTTAGTTTCCTGGGACCTAGGCAATAAAGGTTCTGTTTTATGGGAGGGGTCTCTCCTAAAACCACACTCTAGCGTTAGGATTGTGCACTTTGCTGTGTCCCTGCAGATTTCTCTAAATGCTGTGAGCAGCCTTTATCGGGTTTTCCTTTGTCCTGCATTTAAGTTGGAGAGTACAGTGTCTAACTTTCCTAACATTTCAGTGTGGCTAACCAGACAGTAGGGTGTTCGATTTGGGAATCCTCCAGGCCCTCCTCTAACTCATCTGTATTGTAATTTTTGTCCTCCTCTGTCCTAACTGCCTGACAGACCTGGGCTTGGTTGTCCCCTTCCTGGTTGTGATACTGTTTTAACATGTTAATGTGGCATAGCCTTTGTTTTTTCCTTTGGTCTGAGGTGTAAATTAAATAATTTACCTGTAAATCCTTTTTGCTACTCAGTGTGGGTCACTGAACCGAGCTTTCAGGGGTCCGCCCTGAATTGGAAGTAGTACTAATAGATGCTCTCCGGGCTGAAATGTTCTAGTCTTGGCATGTTTATCTGCATGCCTTTTCATAGCTGTCTGGGAGATTTTTAGGTGCTCCTGAGCTACTGCACAGACTCTTGTGAGCCTCTCCCAGAACGTGGAGATGTCGTCTAACATGGAAGACTCATTTCTGTGTCCCAAAAACCTCTCTTTGATTAGTTTAAGAGGACCTCTCACCTCGTGTCCATAAACTAATACAAAGGAACTAAAGCCGGTGGACTCATTGGGTGGCAAACAGGAGAAATCCCAACCTTTTGTCCCAGTCATGGGAGTACGCATAGCCATATATAATCTACTTAAAAGGGCGTACGATTAATTTCATTGCCCTTCTCAAATGAGTGGCACATCACACCTACTTACATAGAACATAGAACATACAGCACAGAACAGGCCCTTCGGCCCACAATGTTGTGCCGATCCTTTGTCCTCTGTCAAGGACAATTTAATCTATACCCCATCATTCTCCTTTATCCATATACCTATCCAAAAGCCTTTTGAAAGTCCCTAAAGTTTCTGACTCAACAACTTCCCCGGGCAAGGCATTCCATGCCTCGACCACTCTCTGGGTAAAGAACCTTCCCCTGACATCCCCCTTATATCTCCCACCCTTCACCTTAAATTTATGACCCCTTGTAACGCTTTGCTCCACCCGGGGAAAAAGTTTCTGACTGTCTACCCTATCTATTCCCCTGATCATCTTATAAACCTCTATCATGTCACCCCTCATCCTTCTCCTTTCTAATGAGAAGAGGCCTAGAATGTTCAGCCTTTCCTCGTAAGACTTATTCTCCATTCCAGGCAACATCCTGGTAAATCTCCTCTGCACCCTCTCCAAGGCTTCCACATCCTTCCTAAAATGAGGCGACCAGAACTGCACACAGTACTCCAAATGAGGCCTTACCAAGGTCCTGTACAGCTGCATCATCACCTCACGGCTCTTAAATTCAATCCCTCTGCTAATGAACGCTAACACCCCATATGCCTTCTTCACAGCCCTATCCACTTGAGTTGCAACTTTCAATGATCTATGCACATAGACCCCAAGGTCTCTCTGCTCCTCCACATGCCCAAGAACCCTACCGTTAACCCAGTATTTTGCATTCATGTTTGTCCTTCCAAAATGGACGACCTCACACTTTTCAGGGTTAAACTCCATCTGCCACTTTTCAGCCCAGCACTGCAACCTATCCAAGTCCCTTTGCAGACGACAATAGCCCTCCTCGGTATCCACAACTCCACCAACCTTTGTATCATCTGCAAATTTACTGACCCACCCTTCGACTTCCTCATCCAAGTCGTTAATAAAAATCACAAACAGGAGAGGACCCAGAACTGATCCCTGCGGCACGCCACTGGTAACTGGGCTCCAGGCTGAGTATTTACCATCTAAGACCACTCTCTGCCTTCTATCAGTTAGCCAATTCTTAATCCAACTGGCCACATTCCCCACTATCCCATGCCTCCTGACTTTCTCCATAAGTCTACCATGGGGGACCTTATCAAATGCCTTACTAAAATCCATGTACACCACATCCACTGGTTTACCCTCATCCACTTGCTTGGTCACCTGCTCAAAGAATTCAATCAGGCTTGTGAGGCAAGACCTACCCCTCACAAAACCGTGCTGACTGTCCCGAATCAAGCAGTGTCTTTCCAGATGCTCAGAAATCCTATCCCTCAGCACCTTTGTGTACTTAGTACACATATTGTATGCAGCTTTGCTGCAGAAATGTTGAACAAAAAGGGCAGTGGGCCAACGAGAGAAACCTTTTTGAATTTGGGCAGCTCAATCAACTCATGGTTAGGCCACAGCTGGAGTACTGTGTACAGTTCTGGGCACCACACTATAGGAAGGATGTGATTGCCCTGGACAGGGTGCAGAGCAGATTCACCAGGATGTTGCCTGGGCTGGAGCATTTCAGCTATGAAGAGAGACTGAAAAAGCTAGGGTTGTCTTCCTTAGAGCAGAGTGGGCAGCACAGTGGCGCAGTGGTTAGCACCGCAGCCTCACAGCTCCAGCGACCCAGGTTCAATTCTGGGTACTGCCTGTATGGAGTTTGCAAGTTCTCCCTGTGTCTGCGTGGGTTTTCACCGGGTGCTCCGGTTTCCTCCCACAGCCAAAGACTTGCAGGTTGATAGGTAAATTGGCCATTATAAATTGCCCCTAGTATAGGTAGGGGAATATAGGGACAGGTGGGGATGTGGTAGGAATATGGGATTAGTGTAAATGGGTGGTTGATGGTCGGCACAGACTCGGTGGGCCCAAGGGCCTGTTTCAGTGCTGTATCTCAAAAAATAAAAAAAAATAGAAGGCTGAGGGGGGGCATGATTGAGGTATACAAAATTATGAGGGGCATTGATAGGTTATTTAGGAAGAAACTTTTTCCCGTAGCGGAGGTGTCAATAACCAGGGGGCATAGATTTAAGGTAAGGGGCAGGAGGTTTAGAGGGGATTTGAGGAAACAAATTTTCACCCAGAGGGTGGTTGGAATCTGGAACACACTGCCTGAAGAGGTGGTAGAGGCAGGAACCCTCACAACATTTAAGAATTATTTAGATGAGCACTTGAAACGACATAGCATACAAGGCTACGGGCCAAGTGCTGGAAAATGGGATTAGAATAGTTAGGTGCTTGATGGCTGGCACAGACACGATGGGCTGACGTGCCTGTTTATGACTATGGTTGCAGCCAAGGTTTAATGGAACTTGCAAGAAGATAGAATCCTCTGTTTATCAAGGAAACCAAAACCTGTGTAGACGGATAAGAAATAGAACAAGGAGAAGTTTTATTTTCTTTGGGAATATTCACTTCATTTGAGCAATTTTCAAGTTGCAGATCTTTGAGCTCAATGTTCACGTCAAACCAAAGCACAAGTTCAAACCAAGGCTAGTTAGCTCACATCTAATGAATGCGGACTATGAATCAGAAAAAAATCCTGCTGTCAAATAAATATCAGTGAAGATCCAGCCATTGAAAGGATCAGAAAGCATTTGGATTGGACTTGGCAACTTTGTTAAGTGACAAGGCTGTAGATGTTCCTTTGACTTCAATTAATATTTCATGAAATCCAGAATTGTTCAGTGCAGTATTGAATTTCCATTTCTTCAGTTGAGATACTGTACTCTCCTTCTACTGTTAAGATGTTAAAAAGATAGTGAAAGTAAAATGCAACCTTTAACCTTTTGTCAGGTCAGGCAGCATCTGTGGCATTAGGGTCTGGTTGTACTGTTCCAAAGCCCCTTGTGACTGTGGGTGGTAGGCTGAGGACTTTAGCTGGGTTATGCTCCGATTACCCACGATTTTCTGAAAGATCACAGACATGAAATTCATGTCCTGATCCGACTGGATCTTGGCAGGCAGCCCATATCTAGTAAAGAATTGGGTTAGCCCCTCCACCACTACCTTGGCAGAGATAGTTCTTAGGGGAATGGCCTCTGGGAATCGGGTAGCCACATCCATAATAGTGAGAAGATACTGGTAGCCCCCTTTTGTTTTCGGCAGGGGTCCCACACTATTCACCATCACTCTGCTGAAGCGGGTCCCCAAAAGCCAGTACGGGAATTAGGGGTGGAAGTTTTATTGCAGGTTGAGGCTTCCCCACAACCTGGCACATGTGGCAAGTTTTACAGAACTCCACCACATCTTTGTGGAGTTTTGGCCAGTCAAAATGCTGTCTTATGCGGGCTTGGGTTTTTCGTATACCGACATCTCCAGCCATTGGAGGTTCGTGGGCTATTCTTAGTGTTTCCATACAATACCTCGGCGGCACCACTATCTGGAAAACCACTGTCCACTCTTCATCTGCAGGTCTGTGAGGAGGTCTCCACTTCCTCATCAGCACCTCATTCTTTAAATAGTAGCACTCTGGGATTCCCTCTGCTTCAACTTCAGTTTGGGCAGTCTGTGCTAACTTTTTAAATACTGGGTCGGCTTGCTGAGCCTCAACCAAGGAAGATCTGTTCAATCTATCCTTTGAGTCTTCTAACATCCCAAAGAAGGTTTCAGATAACCAGACAGTAGGTTCATCTGTCTGCAGTGCCAGTTCAGCCTCCTCTGATGGAGCTTGTTTGGCCATGGACTGGGTCACCACACAGTCATGAAAATGCCTGGGACTTTCTCCTGCAACTGCTCTGTCTCCCTGACCTCTTTTGATCTCCCTAAAACCACTGGGGAAGCTACCACCTTTGCCCCCGACAGATCATTATCCAGGAGCAGGTCGACCTCGTCCACAGATAAACTAGGGACAATCCCCACAGTTACTGGTCCTGAAACAAGGTCGCACACCAGGTGCACCCTGTATAATGATTTGGGTATATACCTCCCTCCGATACCATTCACTAACACTCCAGCATTCAATGCACTCTCTGGGGGCAGGGTCATGCCTTTTCCCAGAAGAAGGGATTGGGTGGCCCCTGTGTCCCTAAATATGACTATGGGTGTACTTGTCTCACCCGTAGGATATGGGGTCACTTTTCCTTGGGACACAAAATCCTGGTAACTCTCAGGGATTTTGTTAAGTTGTCCCGCATTCACAACAGTAGGTTTACTGGATCTTACTGCTGCAGTTAAAGCCACAGCCTGATCTGCTGTGCTTTCCGTCAGGGCCCCTTTTCCTGTACTGGTGTGGTGTGTCCTGATTAATCCTACAGGTTTTCCTGGTAACTTCCAGCAATCAGCTCGGTGACCTGCCTTGTTTCAATGGAAACACACAGCACCATCCGTTTTGGCCTGAGGAGGGCCCGCTGTGTGTCCAGCTTTTCCTTCTCACCAATGGCTGTTCGGGCTCCTATCACCCTCCCACCTTTAATCCTTTTTGTTTTTTTGGGGATGAATAGGGAATAGTTTCCCTTGGGGTAAGGGCTCGTGGACAAGCATAAATTCATCAGCCAGGATTGCGGCCTGTTTCTCTATGTGGGTTTTAATGGAAAGGGGGAGTGAGTTTTTGAACTTCTTGAGAAGGAACACCTCTCTGAGGTTTTCATATGTGGGCTGTATCCACTGGCCAAAAGCAAGCTGCTTAACTCTTTCAAACTTGAGGTAAGTTTGTCCAGGTTGCTTTCAGAGGGTTTGGAATTTGGCGGTACGCCTCCGGTACTAGCTCATATGCGCTCAGGATAGCATTTTTAGTCATCTCATAATCTGGTGAGCTCTCTTCTGGCAACAGTGAATAGACCTCATGGGCTTTTCCTGTTAGTCTGCTTTGCAATAACAGCGTCCAGCTCTCTGCCAGCCACTTCAGCTGTTTTGCAAGCTTTTCAAAAGAGAAGAAAATTGCTTCCACATCCCCCCTCATTGAACTTTGGTATCAACTGGGAGAACTTTAAACGCTCAGCACTCAGTCCTAAGCTAGGGGTAGCTCCCTTGTTAGCCGTGCCTCCACAAAGTGCATTGAGACTTCCTCTAGATTATTCAAGCTGCCTTATCTTCCTTTGGAAAGCTCTTTCTTTTCCCTTTTGTCCTTCTCTTTGTTTGATCACAACAGGCTTTATTCCTTTTAAAACAGTGGATATGTTTACCACTTCAGTGAGTGTTTTACCTTTTACCTTTGTTGTGATCGTAAAAGGTTTTCTTGAGTTTATACAAGAAAGTGGTGAGTTTATTGTACTTAAAAAATCTGAACCCCATCTAGATAAAATAATAAAACTACACTATACTTTCACTCATACACACATACGAGAATCATACAAACAGATTACAGAGTGATGAGGGATAGTTGGGTAGTATTAGAATCAAGAACAAATAATAATAATATACAATCTGTGGGGTCGAGTAATTCCATTGTCTTCCAGCTGAAGTTGTGATCTTGAAGTCTCTGGCTGGTAGAAGTGTAATTTGTGGCTGGCCCACCTGGTTCAGGTTTTTCTTGGAGACAGAGTTGTACGTGGCTTTCTTCCCTGGGGTCTCTGTCTGTAGCAATGGTAGACTTCGATGTTCCACAATCATAGACAGGTTTCAAATCTTGCAGTAAATTTGGGGAGAAAAAGAGAGAGACACACACACACAGCCCCACTGGGGTCTTGACTGGTTAGCACTCGAAGCTTGTCTGCTTCAAAGTCTCAGGAGCTTTTCCTTTTTCAAAAGACTGCTAGTGTTCCACAGATGGGGTGATGCTCATATGATTGTCCAGTGTCCTCATTTGCAATTTAATGCGATTCAAGTCTAGGAATTCTCAATCTGTCTCGGGTCTCATTGTTTCAATGTTAACCCCTGGAGGTACGCCTCCACTGTTAATGTTCCAAGATGGCTTTGAATGTTTTGCCATTAGAAGTGAAGCTGTTAGCTGATTCTAAAATCATGAGGCATTGTCCTGGATGGGACCTTGTTAGACATGTGTCACCAATTTGATGTCCTGGAATGTGAGGTATTTCAATGCAAATTGTGGTGGCCATCTTGGTTGCCTACTTTTTAAAAGTTAACTGTAGGATCCCAGCTTTCCTTTTTATAAGTTTAATGTAGATTTCCAACCGACGAATTAAAAATCCTCATTTAGCATAGCATGGTTCTGATGAAAGATCACAGACCTGAAATGTTAACTCTGCTTCTCTCTCCACAGATACTGCCAGACCTGCTGAGTATTTCCAGCACTTTCTGTTTTTATTTCAGATTTACAGCATCCACAGTATTTTGCTTAGCATGTTTCATTGACAAATGCTTTTAACTTTTCCTTTTGTTCCATTTTAGCTGATCTGTCACTAAAACCCTCACATAAGCCTCAAGACTCGATTATACCAATGCTCTCCTGGCTGGCCTCCCACTCTCCTCCTGCTATAAAATTCAGCTCATCCAACACTATGCTGCTTGCATCCTATCCCACAGCACGCTGCAACTCATCACCACTCCTGCCCTGCCCAACACCCCCCCAAACTTGGCTCCTGGATCCAATTTCTTGAAATTTAAGTTATCATCCCAGTATTTCAGTCCCTCTAATTACCTAACTCCTGCCAATCTCTGTAACCTCCTCCAACACAATATCCCCCATCAAAACTTCTCATTCCTCTACCTGTGCTCTTGTGCATCTTCCACCCTTCAGCTGCCTAGATTTCACTTGGTGGAATGCAATCCCCAAACCATTCCGCTTCCTTACCTCCCCCTCCACATTCAAGACCACCCCTTAAGACCCATGTCTTTCACCAACCCCTTCTAATAACTCCTTCTTTGACTCAGTGTCCATTTTCTGTTCACCTCTATGAAGCACCTTGGACGTTATTGTGGATTGATACTGCTTTATAGATGCAAACTGTTGTTGTTTGGTTGTTTTTTTGATGATGGTCTTAAATTTATCCCCCTGATTACCGTCCAGTCTTTGGAAATAGTTTCTTTCCAATTTACCTTAAGTCGTAATTTTAACATCTCTTTTCAATCTCCATTTAACCTCCTCCGCCCCAGTGAAAAGAGCCCCAGTTTCCCTAGTTATTCCTCACAACAAAAGGCTCTCATTCTGAAGGTCAAAGTGGTAACCCATTTCTGTAACTGAAAGGAAGCCAATTACAGAGAAGCAGATAGTCTCTTCAAAAGTAGTAGAAATCTGGAATTCTCCCCCCAAAAGGCTGTAGATGCTGGGACAAGGGGGAGTTTTAAGACTGATTGATAGATTTTTGTTAGGTATGGTTATCAAAGGATATGGAGTTAGCAGGGGTAAATGGTGTTGAGGTATGGATCAGTCATAATCTAATTGAATGGCAAAGCAGGCTCAAGGGGCTGAATGGCCAATTCCTGTTACTATGATCCTGTAAGTTACAGATGGAGGAACTACTTAGAAATAATCAAGTCAGAATCAATCTGATTGAAAAACAATCTAAAAATTAATGATTTTTTTAACGTTGTGGGAGTCATTAGCAAGGCTCATGTACGTGCATTCGACATTTCGGGGTAGTACATCCGATATCGCAGATACAACCTATCAACATCCCAGATACAACATAAGAACATAAGAAATAGGAGCAGCAGCAGGTCTTTCAGCCCCTTGAGTCTGCTCTGCCATTCAATAAGATCACGGCTGATCTGACTGTGGCCTTAACTTCACTTTCCTACCTGCTCCCCCATAACCCTTTAACTCCCTTGTCAATCAAAAATCTGTCTAACTCCACCTTGAATATATTCAATGACCCAGCCTCCACTGCTCGCTGGGGAAGAGAATTCCAAACACTAATGACCCTTTGAGAAAAGCAATTCTTCCTTATCTCCGTCTTAAATGGGAGACCCCTTAATTTGAAACTGTGCCCCCTAGTTCTAGATTTCCCCAAAAGGGGAAACATCCTCTCAGCATCTACCCTGTCAAGCCCCCTCAGAATTTTACGCATGTCAATAACATCACCTCTCGATCTTCTAAACTCCAATGAGTATAGGCCCAACCTGCTCAAAATTTCCTCATTAGACAAACCCCTCATCCCAGGAATCAGCCGAGTGAAGCTTCTCTGAACTGCTTCCAATGCAAGTATGTCCCTCCTTAAATAAGGTGACCAAAACTGTACACAGTACTCTAGGTGCAGTCTCACCAATGCTCTATACAGTTGTAGCAATTCCCTACTTTTATACTCCATCCCCCTTGCAATAAATGCCAACATTCCATTTCCCTCCCTAATTACTTGCTGTACCTGCAGCATTCTGCAGTGTCTCTCCATTTAAATAATATTCCGCTTTTCTATTCTTCCTGCTTAAGTGGAAAAAATCACATTTTCCCACTGTTACAGTCAGGTGAGAAGGGGCTGAAAGGTTTCCCTGTTTTCCCTCTTCTTGTTTGACTACAACAGGTTTAATTCTTTCTTAAAACTGGCCAATTCAGTATGTGTTTGATTACTTACTTGCTATGATCATAACAAGAACCAATCGGAAAGGTTTTCTTGAGTTTAACAAAGAAAGAGGTTAACTTTATTGTAGTTAAACTGAACTAAATAAAATAATAAACTATGCATCAACTTTCACCTGCACACACACACTAGAGGTCCCACATGCACCCATATAGGTTACAGAGTGGGGAAGGGTAGATTGGTTGAGTTAGAGTCCGTAGAAAATAGAAAAAAGGGGTATACAGTCTGTGCAGTTTGGTGATTCAGCTGGCTTCTAGCTGAATTCAGTGGTCCTGATGCCTTTAGTTTGAAGAGATAGATGGTTGATTCGGTGGGATTCTTGGAGACAGCAATACGGATGATTTCCTCCAAAGAGATTTCTGATTGTAGCCGGAGTATGCAGAGGTGGTCAGTCAACAGGCAGGATTTGAAACTTGCAAGCTGGAATGGAGAGAGAGAGAGAGAACAAGAGGAGGGCCCCCCACTTGGGTCTGCATGTGTCAGAGTCCAGATGCTTCTTGCTGCTGCAGAGAAACACCAGCTTTAAACCACAGAGGGGTGGGGGTGGCGGGGGGCCAGCTTGTCACATGACAGTCACCCAGTGATTCAAGCATGGTAATTTGCAGTGTATTTCTTGCAGTGTAGTTCCCTGAAACTTCCTGAGTCTTGGTTCTAGCTGGAATGAACAGAATTTCATCCCCTGCTCACAGGCCTTGCAATGTAGGATACAGTGTTGAAAATCAGGTGGCCATCTTAAACTGCTAGCAAAGTCACCTTTTATCTGTTATGTTTAAAATTTCTCTAAAAAAAAATAAATTCAGATCTCCAGTCAGTGAATTAAAGAAAATTATCATTCAACAAAGCACTTTGGCATGACCCCATATTATACTCCATCTGCCCAATTTTTGCCCACTCACTCAACCTATCTATATCCCTTTGCCGGCTCTTTGTATCTTCCTCACAACTTGCTTTCCTATCTATCTTTGTATTGTCAGCAAATTTAGCTACAATGCACTCAGTCCCTTCATTCAAGTCATTAATATAGATCGTAAATAGTTGAGGCTACAGCACTGAGCCCTGTGGCACTCCACTAGTTACAGTTTGCTAAACTGAAAATGATCCATTTATCCTGACTCTGTTTCCTGTTAGTTAGCCAGTCCTCCATCTATGCTAACATATCACCCCAACACCATGAGCATTTATCTTGTGTAGTAACCTTTTATGTAGCATCTTATTGAATGCCTTTTGGAAATCTACATCTACTGGTTCCCCTTTATCCACCCTGCTTGTTACATCCTCAAAGAACTCTAAATAAATTTTCCCTTTCACAAAACCATGTTGACTCTGCCTGATTGTATTGTGATTTTCTCAATGTCCAGCTACTACCTCTTTAATAATGGATTCTAGCATTTTCCCAGAAACAGATGTTAGGCTAACTGATCTGTAGTTTCCTGCTTTCTCTCTCCTTCCTTTCTTGAACAGAGATGTTCTTCTTCTTCTTCTTTGGCCTCCTTGTCTCGAGAGACATTTGCAGTTTTCCAATCTGCTGGGACCTTTCCAGAATCGAGGGAATTTTGGAAGATTACAACCAATGCATCTGTTATCTCTGCAGCCACTTCCTTTAAGACCCTTGGATGCAGGCCATTAGGTCCAGGGGACTTGTCAGCCTTTAGTCCCGTTAGTATTCCCATTACTTCATCTCCAGTGATAGTGATTGTTTTAAGTTCCTCCCTCCTTTTTTCCTCCTGATTTTGTAATATTCTTGGGATGCTTTTTGTGTCTTCTGCTGTGGAGACGGATACAAAATACTTGTTCAAAACCTCTGCCATTTCCTCATTTCCCGTTATTAATTCCCCAGTCTCACCCTCTGAGGGACCTATTCTCACTTTCGCTCCTCCTTTCCTTTCTATATATTTGTAGAAGCTTTTATATTTCTTGCTAGTTTCTCTCATACTCTAATTTCTCTCTCTTTTTTACTTTTTTAGTCATACTTTGCTGGTTTCTAAAGTTTTTCCAATCTTCTGGCCTACCACTAATCTTTGCAGCATTGTACATCTTTTCTTTCAATTTGATACTACCCTTTACTTCCTTAGTTAGCCACGGATGGTACATCCTTCTGGTAGAGTCTTTCTTCCTCAATGAAATATATCTTTGTTGAGAGTTATGAAATATCTCTTTAAATGTCTACCACTGCTTCTCTACCGTTCTTACTTTTTAACCTATTTTCCCAGTCCACTTTAGCCAACTTTGTCTTCATACCCTCATAGTTGCATTTATTTAAGTTTAAGACATTAGTTATGGACCCACATTTCTCACCCTCAAACTGAATGTGAAATTCGATCTTGTTATGATCACTCCTGCCTAGAGGATCCTTTACTAAGAGCCCAAAAGCATTAATTAGGTGAGCAGGCAGATGAACGGTTGGTGAGATTTAAGGTTTTTTTCTCTAAATTGGGGCAGTAGTTTATCTGGTACTGGGGGGATATAAGTCTTGCATTAAATTTATAGCCTAGTTAGTTAAACCAATTGATATAACTACAGATAATTGTTGAGTGAAATTTCTAATTTGTTAAATAAAACACAGGGAAGATGGCAGGACAGGTGATGTGTTGCAGCTGTACCATATGGGAGCTGGTGGACACCAGTGTGATCCACAGCAACCACATCTACAGTAGTTGTCTGTAGCTCGAGGAACTTTGGCTCAGAGTGAATGAGATGGAATCTACGCTTTGGACACTACGATGCATCAGGGAGGAACAAAGTTACCAGGACACTTGTAGCAGCTACTTGTAGGAAAGTCTACATCAGATCAGTGGGAGTCATTCAAAGAGGAAGTAGTGAGAGTTCAGAGCCAACATGTACCCATTAAGGTGAAGGGTAGGACCAACAAGTCCAGGGAACCCTGGATGTCAAGGGATATTGAGGATTGGATCAGGAAAAAAAAGGAGGCTTATGGCAGATTCAGAGTGCTGAAAACAGCGGAGGCACTAGAGGAGTACAGAAAGTGTAGGGGGTACTTAAAAAAGTATTTAGGAGAGCGAAGAGGGGACATGAAAAAACACTGGCGGGCAAGATAAAGGAAAATCCTAAGGCGTTTTGTAAGTATATTAAGGGAAAGAGGATAAACAGGAAAAGAGTCGGACCCATTAGAGACTAAAGTGACAATCTGTGTGGAGCCGGAGGACATAAGTGAGGATTTAAATGATTACTTTTCATCTGTGTTCACTATGGAGAAGGGCGATATAGGTGTAGGGATCAGGGAGGGAGATTGTGATATACTTGAACATATTAGCATTGAAAGGGAGGAAGTATTAGCTGTTTTAGTGGGCTTAAAGTGGATAAATCCCCAGGTCCAGATGAGATGTATCTCAGGCTATTATGTGAGGCAAGGGAGGAGATTGCAGGGGCTCTGACACAAATTTTCAAATACTCTCTGGCCACAGGAGAGGTACCAGGGGATTGGAGGACAGTGAATGTGGTACCATTATTTAAGAACGGTAGCAGGGACAAACCAGGTAATGAGAGGCCGGTGAATCTAACATCAGTGGTTGGGAAACTATTGAAAAAAATTCTGAGGGACAAGATTAATCTCCACATGGAGAGGCAGGGATTAATCAGGGATAGTCAACATGGCTTTGTCAGGGGGAGATCATGTCTAACTAAATTGATTGAATTTTTCAAGGCGGTGACGAGATGTATAGATGAGGGTAAAGCAGTTGACGTCGTCTACATGGACTTCAGTAAGGCTTTTGATAAGGTCCTGCATGGGAGATTTGATAAGAAGGTGCCCATGGGAACCAGGACAATTTGGCAATTTGGATCCAAAATTGGCTTAGTGGCAGGAGACAGAGGGTAATGGTCGAGGGTTGTTTTTGCGAGTGGAAGCCTGTGACCGGTAGTGTACCGCAGGGATCGGTGCTGGGACCTTTGCTGTTTGTAGTGTACATTAATGATCTAGACATGACTATAGGAGGTATGATCAGTAAGTTCACAGATGACACGAAAATTGGTGGTGTCGTAAATAATGAGGAGGAAAGCCTTAGATTACAGGATGATATAGATGGGCTGGTAAGATGGGCAGAGCTGTGGCAAATGGAATTTAATCCTGAGAAGTGTGAGGTGATGCATTTTGAGAGGACTAACAGGGCAAGGGAATATACAATGGATGGTAGGACCCTCGGAAGTACAGAGGGTCAGAGGGACCTTGGTGTACGTGTCCATAGGTCACTGAAGGCAGCAGCACAGGTAGATAAGGTGGTTAGGAAGGCATATGGGATACTTGCCTTTGTTAACTGAGGCACAGAATATAAGAGCAGACAGGTTATGATGGAACTGTATAAAATGCTAGTTAGGCCACAGCTGGAGTACTGTGTACAGTTTTGGGCACCACATTATAGGAAGGATATGATTGCACTGGAGAGGGTGCAGAGTAGATTCACCAGGACGTTGCCTGGGCTGGAGCATTTCAGCTATGAAGAGAGACTGAAAAGGCTAGGGTTGTTTTCCTTAGAGCAGAGAAGGCTGAGGGGAGATATGATTGAAGTATACAAGATTATGAGGGGCATTGATAGATTATTTAGGAAGAAACTTTTTCCCTAACCAGGGGGCATAGATTTAAGATAAGGGGCAGGAGGTTTAGAGGGGATTTGAGGAAAAAAAACTTTCACCCAGAGGGTGGTTGGAATCTGGGACGCACTGCCTGAAGAGGTGGTAGAGGCAGGAACCCTCACAACGTTTAAGAAGTATTTCGATTAGCACTTGAAACACCATAGCATACAAGGCTATGGGCCAAGTGCTGGAAAATGGGATTAGAATAGTTAGGTGCTTGATGGCCGGCACAGACATGATGGGCCCAAGGGCCTGTTTCTGTGCTGTATATCTCTATGACTCTAGGACTTTATTCCAGGAGGCAGTCACACCCCTTAGCTTAGGTACTTCTGATTTGGTCTGTGGTCAGTGACTACAAGAGAGGCAGGTATGGGGATCCAGAAGGTAGCACTGGAGGAGCCCTAGCCCTTGCAATTGTCCAACAGGTTTGATGTTCTTGTGGCTGTGTGAACGAGAGCAGGGACTGCAGAGTGGATGAGCTAACTGATCATGGCACCATGGTGCAGAGGGCCATTCAAGTGGGAGGAGTTAAAAGGAATATATTTGTAGTAGGGGACGGTATAGTTAGGGGAATAGACATGGTTCTTTGCAGCCGAGAGCGTGAGTCCCGAAAGCTGGGTTGATTGCCAAATGCCAGTGTTAAGGACATCTCCTCAGGGCTGGAGAGGAACTTGAAGTGGGAGGAGAAGGATCCAGTTGTCATGGTCTATGTGGGTACCAACGACATAGGTAGGACTAAGAAAAAGGTTCTGCTGAGGGATTATGAGCATTTAGGAGCTGAAATAAAAAGCAGAACCACAAAGGTAATAATCTCTGGTTTTCTACCTGAGTCACAAGCAAATTGGCATAGGGTAAATAAGATCAGAGAGGTGAATGTGTGGCTCAAAGATTGGTGTGGGAGAAATGGGTTTCAATTCATGGGGCACTGGCACCAGTACTGGGGAAAGATGGAGCTGTTGGGATGGCCTTCATCTGAACTGTGCTGAGAGCAGTGTCCTGGTGAATCGTATAACTAGGGCAATAGAGAGGGCTTTAAATTAAATATTGGGGGAAGGGTTCACGTGAGACGAGATTTGGAATGATAAAGAGGAAGGACAAGGAAACGGTGCAGGTTAATAATACAGGTAATGATAACCGAGTGTGACAGGAAGGGACAAGGTGTTAGAAATATAAGAGTGCACCAGAAAATATGGTCAAAGTAAAGAAAAATAGTAAGAAGACAGAAATAAAGGCTCTTTATCTGAATGCTTGCAGCATTTGTAACAAGATGGATGAATTGATAGCACAAATAGAAATAAATGAGTGTGATATGATAACCATTACAGAGGAATGATTTCAAGGTGACCTGAATATTCAAAGGTATTTGACATTTCAGAAGGACTGGAGGAAAGGAAAAGGAGGTAGGGTAGCTCTCTAGGGTGAGATCAGTACAATAGTGAGAAATGATCTGGGTTCAGAAGATCAAGATGTCGAATTAGTTTGGGAGGAGATAAGAAACAGCAAAGGAAAAAAGATACTAATGGGAGTAGTTTATAGGCCCTCTAATAATAGCTACAAAATAGGACAGAGTATACATCAAGGAATATTGAGGGCTTGCAAGAAAGGTATAGCAATAATCATGGGTGATTTTAATCTTCACATTGATTGGACAAATCAAATTGGCAAAGGTAGCCTGTAAGATGAGGTCATAGATACAATCCGTTTGATATCACAGATACAACCCATCAATATCAAGGAAAAAACCTGTCGATATAATAGATACAACACATTGATATCACAAATACAACCTGGCTGATATTATGGATACAACCCATCGATACAACTACCGTGGAATCTCCCTGCTCAGCATAGTGGGGAAAGTCTTCGCTCGAGTCGCTTTAAACAGGCTCCAGAAGCTGGCTGAGCATGTCTACCCTGAGGCACAGTGTGGCTTTCGAGCAGAGAGGTCCACCATTGACATGCTGTTCTCCCTTCGACAGCTACAGGAGAAATGCCGTGAACAACAGATGCCCCTCTACGTTGCTTTCATTAATCTCACCAAAGTCTTTGACCTTGCCAGCAGACGTGGTCTCTTCAGACTACTAGAAAAGATTGGATGCCCACCAAAACTACTAAGTATCATCACCTCATTCCATGACAATATGAAAGGCACAATTCAGCATAGCGGCGCCTCATCAGACCCCTTTCCTATCCTGAGTGGCGTGAAACAGGGCTGTGTTCTCACACCTACACTGTTTGGGATTTTCTTCTCCCTGCTGCTCTCTCATGCGTTCAAGTCTTCAGAAGAAGGAATTTTCCTCCACACAAGATCAGGTGGGAGGTTGTTCAACCTTGCCCGTCTAAGAGCGAAGACCAAAGTACGGAAAGTCCTCATCAGGGAACTCCTCTTTGCTGACGATGCTGCATTAACATCTCACACTGAAGAGTGTCTGCAGAGACTCATCGACAGGTTTGCGGCTGCCTGCAACGAATTTGGCCTAACCATCAGCCTCAAGAAAACGAACATCATGGGACAGGATGTCAGAAATGCCCCATCCATAAAGATCGGTGACCACGCTCTGGAAGTGGTTCAAGAGTTCACCTACCTAGGCTCAACTATCACCAGTAACATGTCTCTCGATGCAGAAATCAACAAGCGCATGGGAAAGGCTTCCACTGCTATATCCAGACTGGCCAAGAGAGTGTGGGAAAATGGCGCACTGACACAGAACACAAAAGTCCAAGTGTATCATGCCTGTGTCCTCAGTACCTTTCTCTACGGCAGCAAGGCCTGGACAATGTACGTCAGCCAAGAGCGACGTCTCAATTCGTTCCGTCTTCGCTGCCTCCGGAGAATCCTTGGCATCAGATGGCAGGACCGTATCTCCAATACTGAACTCCTTGAGGCGGCCAACCTCCCCAGTATATACACCCTACTGAGCCAGTGGTGCCTGAGATGGCTTGGCCATGTGAGCCGCATGGAAGATGGCAGGATCCACAAAGACACATTGTACAGCGAGCTCGCCACTGGTATCAGACCCACCGGCCTCCTTGTCTCCGCTTTAAAGACGTCTGCAAATGCGACATGAAGTCCTGTGACATTGATCACAAGTCGTGGGAGTCAGTTGCCAGCGATCGCCAGAGCTGGCGGACAGCCATAAAGGCGGGGCTAAAGCGTGGCAAGTCGAAGAGACTTAGTAGTTGGCAGGAAAAAAGTCAGAAGCACAAGGGGAGAGCCAACTGCGTAACAGCCCTGTCAACCAATTTTCTCTGCAGCACCTGTGGAAGAGTCTGCCACTCTAGAATTGGCCTTTATAGCCACTCCAGGCGCTGCTTCACAAACCACTGACCACCTCCAGGTGCTTACCCATTGTCTCTCGAGACAAGGAGGCCAAAGAAGAAGAACCCATCGATATCACTGTTATGACCAGATGAGGCAGGGGTCTAGGCTATCTCTCAGCCTTTGCCTGCTTTGGCTGTAACAGGGTTTAATTTTCAAAACACCTTGTTTTTAGCTTCCCTTCAGTGAATCCTTGTTCACTGCTCTCCAATGTAGTGGCAAAGAAGTCAACCAGACAGGTTTTCTTAGATTTAACATCCGCAGCACTTAAAGCAGCCAGAAGTACTGCACAAAGAACAGCTAGGCGTTGCGCAAACGACTACTGGCAACACCTATGCAGTCATATTCAGCTGGCCTCAGACACCGGAAACATCAGAGGAATGTATGATGGCATGAAGAGAGCTCTTGGGCCAACCATCAAGAAGATCACCCCCCTCAAATCTAAATCGGGGGACATAATCACTGACCAACGCAAACAGATGGACCGCTGGGTTGAGCACTACCTAGAACTGTACTCCAGGGAGAATGCTGTCACTGAGACTGCCCTCAATGCAGCCCAGCCTCTACCAGTCATGGATGAGCTGGACATACAGCCAACCAAATCGGAACTCAGTGATGCCATTGATTCCCTAGCCAGCGGAAAAGCCCCTGGGAAGGACAGCATTACCCCTGAAATAATCAAGAGTGCCAAGCCTGCTATACTCTCAGCACTACATGAACTGCTATGCCTGTGCTGGGACGAGGGAGCAGTACCCCAGGACATGCGCGATGCCAACATCATCACCCTCTATAAAAACAAAGGTGACCGCGGTGACTGCAACAACTACCGTGGAATCTCCCTGCTCAGCATAGTGGGGAAAGTCTTTGCTCGAGTCGCTCTGAACAGGCTCCAGAAGCTGGCCGAGCGCGTCTACCCTGAGGCACAGTGTGGCTTTCGTGCAGAGAGATCGACTATTGACATGCTGTTCTCCCTTCGTCAGATACAGGAGAAATGCCGTGAACAACAGATGCCCCTCTACATTGCTTTCATTGATCTCACCAAAGCCTTTGACCTCGTCAGCAGACGTGGTCTCTTCAGACTACTAGAAAAGATCGGATGTCCACCAAAGCTACTAAGTATCATCACCTCATTCCATGACAATATGAAAGGCACAATTCAACATGGTGGCTCCTCATCAGAGCCCTTTCCTATCCTGAGTGGTGTGAAACAGGGCTGTGTTCTCGCACCCACACTTTTTGGGATTTTCTTCTCCCTGCTGCTTTCACATGCGTTCAAATCCTCTGAAGAAGGAATTTTCCTCCACACAAGATCAGGGGGCAGGTTGTTCAACCTTGCCCGTCTAAGAGCGAAGTCCAAAGTACGGAAAGTCCTCATCAGAGAACTCCTCTTTGCTGACGATGCTGCTTTAACATCTCACACTGAAGAATGCCTGCAGAGTCTCATCGACAGGTTTGCGTCTGCCTGCAATGAATTTGGCCTAACCATCAGCCTCAAGAAAACGAACATCATGGGGCAGGATGTCAGAAATGCTCCATCCATCAATATTGGCGACCACGCTCTGGAAGTGGTTCAAGAGTTCACCTACCTAGGCTCAACTATCACCAGTAACCTGTCTCTAGATGCAGAAATCAACAAGCGCATGGGTAAGGCTTCCACTGCTATGTCCAGACTGGCCAAGAGAGTGTGGGAAAATGGCGCACTGACACGGAACACAAAAGTCCGAGTGTATCAGGCCTGTGTCCTCAGTACCTTGCTCTACGGCAGCGAGGCCTGGACAACGTATGCCAGCCAAGATCGACGTCTCAATTCATTCCATCTTCGCTGCCTTCGGAGAATAATTGGCATCAGGTGGCAGGACTATATCTCCAACACAGAAGTCCTTGAAGCGGCCAACACCCCCAGCTTATACACACTACTGAGTCAGCGGCGCTTGAGATGGCTTGGCCATGTGAGCCGCATGGAAGATGGCAGGATCCCCAAAGACACATTGTACAGCGAGCTCGCCACTGGTATCAGACCCACCGGCCGTCCATGTCTCCGTTATAAAGACGTCTGCAAACGCGACATGAAATCGTGTGACATTGATCACAAGTCGTGGGAGTCAGTTGCCAGCATTCGCCAGAGCTGGCGGGCAGCCATAAAGACAGGGCTAAATTGTGGCGAGTCGAAGAGACTTAGTAGTTGGCAGGAAAAAAGACAGAGGCGCAAGGGGAGAGCCAACTGTGCAACAGCCCCAACAAACAAATTTCTCTGCAGCACCTGTGGAAGAGCCTGTCACTCCAGAATTGGCCTTTATAGCCACTCCAGGCGCTGCTTCACAAACCACTGACCACCTCCAGGCGCGTATCCATTGTCTCTCGAGATAAGGAGGCCCAAAAGAATAAAGAAAGTTGTAAGTTTATGAACCTTAAAACTCTAACTCAGTTAAAACTACTCGGAATACATGACACGACCATGCTAGCATGCATATGCGATAAACACACATGGAAATAGAGATAGAGGAGGAATAAGAGCAGAAAGATTTAAAGTAATAGCTGGAGTTCAGTTCCTGGCTTTTGGATTTGATGTAGACTTTGAATGCAGTTGTCTTGCAGTTCGCATTGGAGCCCAGGGCACACTTTCAAACTTGTTTAGCTGCAGGAGTCTTCTCTCTTGAGGTTTGAGTGGATCCCTGGAACGTCGTGTGAGAGTGAGAGGGAGAGACCGTCCTTCTCTGTTGTCTTCAAATTACAGTCTCTTTTCCAACTGTTCTGTGAGCACAATATCACACATAAACCCAGTCTAATATGTCACATATAACCCATCCAATATCACAGATAAAACCCGTCAAATATTACATATACAACCCATCCGATATTACAGATACAAGCCATCCAATATCACAGATACAACCCATCGATATCTGATACAAAAACCATAGATATCACAGTTACAACCCATCAGATATCACAGATATAACCCATCCAATATCACAGATACAACCCATCTAATATCACAGATACATCCTGTCCCAATTCACAGATTCAACTCATTCAATATTGTAGATACAACCCATCTGATAATACAGCTGCAACCCAACAATATCAGAGATGCAACCCAACAATATCAGAGATACAACCCATTGATATCACAGAGTCAACCCGTACTATATCACAGATAGAACCCATCAATATCCGAGATTCAAACCATAGATATCACAGTTACAACCCATCTGATTACACAGATAAAACACATCCAATACCACACATGCAAACCATCAATGTCACAGATACAACTTATCGATATCATGGATACAACCCAACAATATTACAGATAAAACCTGTCCAATATCATAGACACAACCTGTCTGATAATACAAATGCAACCCATCTGATATTACAGATATAAGCATTCGAATATCACAGATACAACCCATCTGATATCACAGATACAACCCATCCAATGTTATAGACACAACCCATCTGATATCACAGACACAACCTGTCTAATATTACAGATAAAATCCATCAAATAGTACATATACAACCCATCGAATATCACACATAAAACCCATCTAATATCTCAGATATAACCCATCCAATGTTAGCGATAAAACCAGGCAAATATTACATATACAACTCATCCGATATTTACAGATACAACCCGCCCCATCTCACCGATAGAACCTATCTGATATCACAGATACAACCCATCCAATGTTACAGATATACCCTGTCCGATATCACAAGTACAACCCGTCCAATATCACAGATACAATGCTTCCGATTTCACAGATATAACCTGTCCAATATCACAAATACAACCCATCCAATATCAAAGATACAACCTGTCCCATATCACCAATAGAACCTATTGGATATCCCAGATACAACCCGTCTGATATCACAGATAAGAATGGTCAATATCACAGTAACAACTCATCCGATATCACAGACACAACCTGTCTAATATCACAGATACCACCTATCTAATATTACAGATATAACCCGTCCAATATCACAAATATACCCCATCCAATATCACAGATACAACCTGTCTGATGTTACAGATATAACCCGTCAAATATCATAGATACAACTTGTCCAATATCACTGATACAACCCATCTGATATCACAGATACAACTTGTCCAATATCACTGATACAACCCATCTGATATCACAGATACAACCTGTCAAATATTACATATACAACCCATCCAGTATCACAGATACAAATCAACCGATATCACAGATACAACCCATCCAATATCACAGATTCAACCTGTCGGATAGCACAGATACAAACCTTCCGAAATCATAGATACAACTGGTGCCAATATCACAGATACAACCTGTCCGATATTACAGATACAAACTGTCCAATATCACAGATACAACCTGACCCACATCACAGATACAACCCACCTGATATCACAGATACAACCCATCTGATATCAAAGCCAAAACCCATCGATTCAGAGATACAACCCATTGATATCACAGAGTCAACCCATCTGATATCACAGATACAACCCATGCAATGTCACAGATACAATTTGTTCAATATCACAGATACAACCCGTCCAATATCACAGAGACAACCCATCGATATCACGGTTACAATCCATGGATATCACAGATACAAACCGTACAATATCACTGATACAACCCATCGATATCACAGATACAACCAGTCTGATATCATAGATACAACCCAACAATATTACAGATAAAACCTGTCCAATATCACAGATACAACCTGTCCGATATCACACATACGACCTATCTGATATCACACATACAACCCGTCCAATATCACAGATACAACCCGTCCGATATTACAGCTATAAACTGTCTAATAATCCAATTCTGACCTGTCTGCTATTGCAGATATAACGTGCATTGTTCTCCTGACCTGAGGCCAGCATATGTACAATGCATCTCGCAGCACATGTTGTTTGTTAGACTTTCTTCTGCACCCATCAGCTCAAAAATATTCTGCGCTGTGACTTGCTGGAAATGTGAACTATTAACAGTGTGGCAAGTGTGACAGGGCATCTGGGATCTTAGTGAACAGTAAGACCAACAGTCCATCTCCTTAACCAATGAGATTAAAAGATTGACTAAATAGCACAGGAACAACGGAGAAGGAAATAGGGTGAATTTGAGCCAAATCTGGTACAGAAAGAGAAATAGAGGGAAAAAGATTGGATGAAGAGGAAAATTGAGACAGAAAGGAAAAGTAAGAAAATAAATGTTAAAATTTCAAATTTGACTTACTTGAAATCTAAATTAAGAATTCACGACCTGAAGTAATGAGACTCCACAGTTTAAATTGTGCACTTTCTGTGCCAGACAGGTGGGTGATTGACAGCCACTAACAATTTTGTTCGTTCGTTGGTGTCATCTTCTTCCCAGAAGGTTGACTGTCATGGATCTCCACCTCTGTCTGTCCTGTGCTGTCCTAACACATTCCGCATAGGTCAACCGCATCCAATCCATGATATCTATCATCCATTTACTTCTGTTTCCCTCTCCTGTGTTTTCCATTGATCTTTCCTTCCAATAATTGTCTCTGTCTACCTTCTGCTCTAATGATGTGGCTGAAGTATTGTATCTTTCTCTCTTTGATGTTATGCACTAATTTCCTCTTTTCTCCAGCCATTTCCAGCACTTCCTCATTCATCTTTCTGACTAAGATATGTGGAATATCCTCCGATATGTCCACATCTCGAGTGCATTCAACTTATCAATAGTTTCTTTATTTGTTGTCCATGTTTACGAGGCATATAACATAGATGACAAAATGTAGAACCTCAGCATTCTTTTCCTAAGATTCAGGGTCAGATTCTTTGATGTCAACAAGTCCTTCACTCTGAAAAAGCTGGTCTTGGCTATCTCAATTCTCCTTCGAATCTCACAGTCTGATCTCCCATCATCTGTGATAAGCTGCCCAAGGTATGTGAACCTTTTCACTTGTTCCAGGACTTGTCCATTTACTTAAATTTTCACTTCTGGGGTTAGGTCCCTGCTTATCACCAATGTGTTGGTTTTCTTCACATTCATTCTTAATCCATATTCCATTCTCCTTGTATTCACTTTGTTCACAATTTCCTGTAGTATCTCTTCTGACTCTGCAATCAGTGCAGTGTCATCTGCGTATCTCCAGTTGTTAACGTTAAACTCACCAATATGTAGATGTTCTATGTCTCTGTAGAGAGTTTCAGTGTACAGGTTGAACAGTTTTGGGGACAAAACACAACCCTGACACACTCCTCTTTTGATTGGTAAACTGTCTGACAAGCTGCTCTCAAGTCTCATCATCGCTGATTGCTTCCAATATAGATTCTGAATTATCCTTTTATCATTTCTGTCAATTTCTAGTTTGTTTAAGCACAGCATTATTTTCTGATGGTAGACTCTGTCAAACGCCTTCTCATAGTCAATGAAGTATATATACGCAGGTTTTAGTACTTCCAGATATCTTCCGATCACTACTCTCAAGTTAAAGATGGCCTCTCTTGTTCCTATCATTGGTCTGCATTCTGACTGATTATCATCTATCTCTGCTTCTATAGATTGGTCATTTCTTTCCAAATGATTATTAAAATCATTTTCATCATGAGGCTTATTGTCCTGTGCTTTGAATATTCTAGGGCCTTTGGTTTCTTTGGGAGTTTAATGAACACTGACAGCATAAGATCCAAAGGTATGAATCCTGTTCTGTAAATTTTGTTGCAGAGGTCTGTCAGTTTCCCAATGCTAACATCATTCAGGGCTTTCACGCATTCTGTTGGTTCTCATCGATTCCAGGAGCTTTCTTTGCTTTCATCTTTTTGATCGCTGCACTGACTTCTGCCTCTATTACCCATTGTCCTTTTCTTCCATCTGCTGGTACCAATTCACTTCTGTCTTCATCGTCACACAGCTCACTGATGTACTTCACTCATTGTTTCTCTACCCTTTCTTTTTCGAAGAGAAGTTCACCGTCCTTACTCCTTATACAACCATTATTTGTGGCTATTTTCTTCTTGCCTGTCAGTGCTTTAACTTTCTCATGCAATGCTCTCATATTATGCCTTTTCTCCAGTTTTTCTATTTACTTGCAATGGTCTTCATACCACCTTTCCTTGGCCGCCATACACGCTTTTTCTTATCTGCCTGTCTATTTTTCTTTATTGCTATTCTGTCACCTTTTCTCCATCATAGCTAGTATTTCATCAGTCATCCACTCTTGATGTTTCCTCCTCACTTTCTTAGAGACTGTTTCAGTTACTGCGTATTTCGTGCTCTGTTCCCAATGCCTTTTTGTTGTTTCCTCCTCATTAAAATCTTGCACTGTCCCTTCCTGAAGTACTTGATAGTAACCACTGCAGCATACTTCTTCATCACATCTTCCTCTCTGTCTGTCCAAGTTGGCTGGATCTTTACTAGGATTCATTTTTGTGATTTTCGGCCTGATCTTCATCTTCATTACGAGCAGGCATTGATCTGAATTGATGTCTGCACCTGGGTAAGTGAAGGCATTCTTGATGCTGTTCTTGTGTCTTTCATTGATCATCAGAAAATATATTTGATTTCTGTGAACATTTCTTGGACTCTTCCAGGTGTACAGTCCTCTTGCGTGTTGTTTGAAGAGTGTATTCAAGATGACCAAGTAGTTTTCCTCACATTACTGTATCTGGCGTTCACCTCTGCTGTTCTTCATTCCTAGTCCATAAGCACCTACCACATTTCCATGCCTCTCTCTGCCAACTTTAGTGTTCAAATCACCCATGACAATCAAGAAGTCTCCAGTCTTCACATGCTTCAATGCTTCTGCACCTCCTCAGAGAATACTTCCACTTCTTCATCACTATGATCCTGCGTGGGCTCATACAGTTGTAAACACACAATGTTCATTGGTTGCCCTTTAAATTTTGCCGTAATCATTCTCTCTGATGTTGGCCAATATCCCTGCATTGTTCTTGCTACCTTCTTTGTTATCATTATTCCAACTCCATTCTTATGTTCTCTACCACCCTGCTTACCTTTGTCTATTTTCCCAGATTCCATCCATCTAACTTCTGCCAATCCTAAAATGTTGATATTGAGTCTTAACATCTCTTTCATGCAGTTGTCTATTTTCTCACTCTGGTAGAGTGTTCTCACATCCCATGTTCCGCATTTCAAGAGTTCTTGTCTGGGTTCGACAGTAGCATCATCAGATGGTAACCTTTCTTCTGAGTTTGGGCTGCCCTCGTCATTCACCTGGCTATTCCTACTTCCTTGCAAGTCCTCTTCAATTATCATGTCCCTAAAAAGGTACTTACGCTAATCATTACTGGACTTAACTTGCTGCAGTGAGTTCAATGAGAAATTAATTGCAAATGCAGTGACAATTATTGCTCATCCCGAATTGCCCTTGAGAAGGTGATAGTGAACTGCCTTCTTGAACCACTGCAGTCCTTGGGATGTAGGTACACCCACAGTGCTGTTAGGAAGGGAGTTCCAGGATTTTGACCCAGTAACAGTGAAAGAACGGCAATATAGTTCCAAGTTAGGATGATGTGTGGCTTGGAGGGGAACTTGCAGGTGGTGGTGTTCCCATGCATCTGCTGCCCTTGTCCTACTAGGTATTAGAGATCGCGGGTTTGGAAGGTGCTGTTGAAGGAGTCTTGGTGAGTTGCTGCAGGGCATCTTGTAGATGTCACACACTGCTGCCACTGTGCATCCCTGATGGAGGGAGTGAATGCTTGTGGACGGGGTGCCAATCAAGCAGGCTGCTTTGTCCTGGATGGTGTTGAGCTTCTTGAGTGTTGTTGGAGCTGCACCCATCCAGGCAAGTGGAGAGTATTCCATCACACTCCATGTTCAGTATCATTCGTGACACCTCAGATACTGAAGCAGTCCGTGTAGAAATGCAGCAAGACCTGGACAATATTCAGGCTTGGGCTGATAAGTGGCAAGTAACATTCGTTCCACGCAACAGCCAGGCAATGACCATCTCCAACAAGAGAGAATCTAACCATCTCCCCTTGACATTCAATGACATTACCATCGCTGAATCCCCCACTATTAACATCCTAGGGGTTACCATTGACCAGAAACTGAACTGGAGTAGCCATATAAATACCATGGCTACAAGAGCAGGTCAGAGGCTAGGAATCTTGAAGCAAGTAACTCACCTCCTGACTCCCCAAAGCCTGTCCACCATCTACGAGGCACAAGTCAGGCACAAGTGATGGAATACTCTCCACTTGCCTGGATGGGTGCAGCTCCAACAACACTCAAGAAGCTCGACACCATCCAGGACAAAGCAGCCCACTTGATTGGCACCCCATCTACAAACATTCACTCCTTCCACCACCGATGCACAGTGGCAGCAGTGTGTACCATCTACAAGATGCACTGCAGCAATGCACCAAGGCTCCTTAGACAGCACCTTCCAAACCCGCGACCTCTACCAACTAGAAGGACAAGGGCAGAAAATACATGGGAACACCACCACCTGCAAGTTCCCCTCGAAGTCACACACCATCCTGACTTGGAACTATATCGCCGTTCCTTCACTGTCGCTGGGTCAAAATCCTGGAACTCCCTTCCGAACAGCACTGTGGGTGTACCTACCCCAAATGGACTGCAGCTGTTCAAGAAGGCAGCTCACCATCACCTTCTCAAGGGCAATTAGGGATGGGCAATAAATTCTAGCCTGGCCAGCGACGCCCACATCCCATGAATGAATAAAAAAAAACTTGTGCCTTGGAGATGGTGGACAGGCACTGGGGAGTCAGGAGGTGAGTTACTCGTCGAAGAATTCCCAGCCTCTGACCTGCTCTTGTAGCCACAGTATTTATGTTTTATATTTATTTATTTATATTTCATTCTCCAGCATGTCCACCAGCCTGAGCAGTAGCAGCTTCCTGCTGCGGTCCTGGCGGCAGGACCTCGAGCCTTGCTGCAAAATTCAGCTCTGAGTCTGTGTAATTTAGAGCAAACTGCCCACTGAAGTCTGGAGAACGGGCTGAATTGTTATTGAAAGATGAGTTTTGTCTCAATGTGGGTGGGAGCTCAGCTACCATCCCAAATGAAAATCATGAACAGAAAACTTCAAAAAAGTATTTTTAAAACTTGGTGTATACATTACATTAATGACCACAATGGGACTGGCTTATATTACCTGACTTACCTGGTTTGCGATGTGTACAAGGTCAGAATGCATCTACTACTGCAGCAAGCTGTCAAATGTTCAGTGACAGAGTGAAAATTACGCCCAAGGAATAATGTACTTTTCTTGGCCTTGCAGAGGACTCATATTCTGCTATAGTAAGTGCAACTTGAAAGATATTAAATGGGGCTATTTGCAAAAGTCAACTGATAATTCATATGTCACTTTAAGGAAAATGTGATTTAGAAGAACTGAAACAATGCGATACAATGGGAATGAGGCACTCTTCGTTTCTGTTTCATTTTAATAAAGTACAAAGTGATAAATAGCTGGAGAAAGTGATTTGGCCCTTGGGCTAATACAGGTAGCTCACACCAGCTGCTGCGAGAGTTTTTGCAGACCCTGCCTTGGATCAGAGCCAACACACACGCTGCGCTCTGTCTACAAGCTTAGAAAGCCTGTTTTGTGCATAGTCTGAGTCTCTGAGGCATGAGAAACACCTTGGGCCTTAACACTGTTTATGTTTTACAGACTCAAGGTTATCCTGCAGGATAACATTTCTATCAAAATAATACAGACAAATCCTGCTATCATTGCTCACAGAATTATAACGTTCAGAAAGACAGGTCAGATTAAGTAACGGAAGGATCGTCTTCACAATGAAACATGCAGGATATGGGGTTGTTTCAAAGCATCACCTAATATTTGATTGTGAAGTGACAAGGATGCCTGCATCTCCTGAGCCCTATGGTGGAGATGGCACTCAGCATCATGGGGTCATCCGCGAAGGAGCCCATAATATCCAATGTCATTGAGTACATTGCCGATGATGGCATCTTCCTGTCTTATGCTCCTTCTCAACTCCCAGCACACCCTCATCCCCTTATCTGGCAGAATGAGCAAGCTGCTGATGGTGTGCCCATGGACTTCTTCTACGCCGCTTCCCGCACACAAACCCTTCCCTTCTGAGTTGCTGCTTTTAGATATCAAAGAACTGCACCTTGCCCAGCCACAGCAGCCCAGGAGGAAGACTTGACCTCAAACCCCCTGTCACCAACTGGCACTGCACATTCCTTTACAGAGTTGGGATCAGCACATTGGTGAGTCAACCAGGCTCGAGTGGGCTGTAGCCAGGCCAGGGGGAAAGAATGGTTTGTTTGCTAGCTCACCAAAGGACGAGGTTAACGATGTGTTCTGCTGTAGAGGACTCAGATGAAGACCTCAGTGGGGTGGCATATAGAAGAACGCTGATTGGCATGTACACCGAGATGCTGGGCACATTAGCTGGCCTGCCAGACAGCCTCCTGTCACTGTCTTGGAGGAGTTCGGCTCCAACTTAGTTTGCTCTCTCCACAGCCTCTGCCCCACCTCCCTGTCATGCCGCAGACCTAGAGGAACTTCCTTTGCTGCCCCCTTACCTGTTGCACCCTTTGTGTGGACAGGTCACCTACTCCTCTGCCCTCCCTGTGAGGATGTAGCAGCACTCCCTGGCAAATCCAGGAGCTCATAACAGCTCCAAAAATACTCAAGAGTACTGGAAGAGACTTTGCAATAGCAGAAGTGCTTAAAAATAATCTTACCTGCAATTTGGATGCCTGGCCCTTCAAGGAATGTTAATGCAGGGCCCATCTTGCAGCTTATGCTTGTGTTTGCTGAGTGATTGACAGATTTGTTCCCTGAACTTGCGCGGTCCAAATTTGGTATCCTGGCATACTTCAGTCAATTGAGTTGTGTGACATCAGGATAGTGTTGACTCACAGCCTTCTGCCACAGACTGGGGATGCCCCGTGTGTGCCCTTTTCCTAATGGAATGCCGCGTGGCTGCACAGGAAGTGGCTGGCGATTGCCTTGCGCCCCAGCAATGCAGCACTTGGCCTCTGAATTTTGTGCCGAATATTCTTTCACAATGGGAATGGTTAGAAATTTTCTCCTCTACAAGACAGGGATTAATTTGCTTCTGGGTAATTTTTATACATTATTGTGGTCAACTTTATTTTTGGACAACATAGAAGTGGCGACGTGAAGCTGTGCATCGGAACTCAGTGCTGCTACAGCAGATCAGAGGCTGGGTATTCTGTGGTGAGTATCTCTCCTCCTGACTCCCCAAAGTCATTCTTTCACCACATTTTGGATTGCACCTCGCCATGTTGCAGTACTGAATCAGCGTATTTAATGCCAACATGTGATTTGTTTACCTCCACTTTGAAATTTCCCCTCTCAGCTAATACTGCTCTCCCAGCTATAATAGCTCTTACCAGAGTGATTAAGAGGCAATGGAGCTATTAACAATGCATTGGAACAGCAGGGATAAAGCTTATGTGAAATTCTCATGATAAATTCCAGCATTAAATTATAGTGGTGTGAAGAGCAAATTAAAACCTGTTTTAATGAAGAAACACTGCTAATGTACTCACGAAAACATATTCCATTCAAATAACTCATGCCATAGGTTTCCCACCAACAAAACAGTGAGATGGGGAGAAAGTAGCAAACAATAAAGTCTGTGTGAAGAAGGAGAAACTGTTTTTGCTTTCAGGAGGGTCAATAACCAAAGGATACGGATTTAAGATAATTGTCTGAGGTTTCGGAGTGAAGATAAGGAGAAATAATTTTTACACAGTGACTTGTGATGATCTGGATTGCATTTGCTGAAAGGAATCAGATTCAACAGTAACCTTAACAAGGGAATTGGATAAATGCTTGAAAAGGAAAAATTTGGCAAACTACAGGGAAAGAACAGGGGCGTGGGACTAATTGGATAGCTTGTTCAAAGAACTGGCACAGGCACAATGGGACAAATAGACTTCTTCATTGCTGTGAGAGTCTATGATTCTATGATTAGCTGACTCCAACTGAAAGACAAAGTCTAGGTTCAGTAGACAGCATTTGAATTAATTATATTGGCCCTGAATTCGCTGCAATGGCGATATTGGTGATGAACACCATAAGTTAGACCGTTAAGCTCCCCAATCTTCCAGGGGCGGGCTAACAGCACAATTTACTGGAAATATAAGTTGAATATGCTGCAGTAAGCTTAAAGATAGATCGGGAATGGTGTGGCCAATGTTAGATACACAACCAAAACAGAATGGAACAACAGGTTATTTAATAATTCCATAAAGTAAAAGGGCTAATCAATTTGTACAGCTTTCCTATTTCACCTTTAAAAAATTGATGACTGTCAATGGAGTTTTTTTTCTTATTTTGTGATTAATTCTCATTGCTTATAATGAGGATGGCGTGAAAGGGCACGAGTCAGTCAAAACAAGGGCCTTTCAGTGTTCTTGCCATTCCCAGTGTCTGGTTATTGTCACTTCTGACAGTCTGCCTTGCTGTCCCCAGAGCTATTCATAGGGGCTGGTTGCTTCACTTTAAACAAAAGTTATAACATTAAAGATTTGATCCTCCCACATGCAACCTATTCTTCCATGCAGTACCAGTTTATCTCAACTCCCATTCTACCCCACTGACTTAACTCAGGGTTACAGGGTGCTGGATGCTTTAATGGTCAAATGCTGGACCTTCACTTATTTGCTAACTGCAAGTCTAATAAAGATCAAATACATCCGGTAAAATAGTTCAGATTTCCTTCCCTGATAATAAGATGGACAAATGTGAAGGGAGACTTCTCTGACCCACACTGAATGATTTCAGAAAGTCCTTGCATCTCCCATTACCACACTTATGTTTTCAAATAAATCAGTACAATCCCTCGACACATAAAGTAATCAGGTTGTTCCAAAATAGCTACATTTGTGTATAACTCTCCTTCAACATTTTGGACCCAGGGAATTTTATTTATTGGGAATGGTGTCAAAACCTGATGAACGACTGAATACAAATTTGGAGCCCTCCAGGGGCATCCTGTTATGGTCAAAGTCGTGATCCAAGTGGCCTGAAATCTGCAAAACTGATCTCACCATTGATTTTAATGGGGGTGGGTGGAGCTTTGATAATTAGCTGTTCGAATATCTTCGCGAGCTTCTCTGTGAAGCAGGCTAACAGACTCAGCAAATTATAGCCTGGAGCGGGGAAGTCATTTCCCGAATTTCCCGGAATTATTGCACCATAATATTGACATCCATCATAGATGCAATGTTGCTAGGCAATCAGCAGCAGCGTTTGGACCATGTGACTGTGGGATGCCCCTGAGCAGTCAAGGGCCACAGAGCCATTCAAAGGCACTGAACCGGGGCCCCAGAGCCATTCATGACATTGAATCAGGGCCCTCAAGCCAGTAGAATCCCCGAGTGGATCGAGTGACAGGTTTAAAGACTGAGCTAAGTTGATCTCAACTTTAACAAGGGGTATTAAACCAAGCCTTTGCATGGGGCCTCGCAAGACAAATGCCACTCATGGTACTGTGAATTGAGTGAACATATCAACATCAGTCATTTCTACTGTGTTATCCTTTGCCTTTCAACTGATAACACAAAACACTTTTACTGTCCTCCTCGTCTCCTATGAACTAAGTAGCCAGTTATTTCGCTGTTTAAATTGTAGTCCTACGTGTGATGAAAGGGTAACTTAAAAGATATGCGACATTATAATAATGAAGACATTTCATACAATCACATAGATTCTAACAAGGAAGTAGTTTAGCCCATCTTATCTTGGCCAGTGATAACACTTGTTTCTGAGTCAGATGGTTGTAGGTTCCAGCTCCATTCTAGGATGTGAGCAAATAATCTAGGCCGAAACTTCAATACAGTACTGACGGAGTGCGAGGCTAGCGCTGAATTGCTGAAGGTGCCGTATATCGAATGAAACATTAAACCTGCCTTTCCAGTTGAATGTAAAAGGCCCCTTGCATTATTAAGAGAAGAGCAAAGGAGTTCTCCTGGTGTTTTGGTCAACATTTATCCCTGAAAAATATCACTTAAAAACATCTTGCTGTGTGCAAATTGAACACTCTGTTTGTCTACAACAGTAACCACTCTTTACAAATAATTAGTTGCCAAAAAATTAATTTGGAACATGCTGAAGACACTGAAGGTACTATTCAGAAAGACCCTAAAGTCACCATTCCCCCCTCACAGTTTCCAGCTGTTTATTAATGATACCAGGATCTTTACCTGCATTATTCTACCTGGAAGATAAATATATTATAATCATGTGTAAAGAAGAATATTCTAACCTCAATCCTAACTAGACATCATACGAGTTGGATTCTGTGGCCCCTTGTCCTACAGTCACAGTTTAGTTAGAACTAACTTTCTTGAACTGGCTTGGTTCTTGAAATTGGTCAACTTTATCCCAGGTATTTTGATGGCCAGCTACTCTGTTGAAACTATGGCTGTCTTTTCCTTCTGATAACCTCTTTCATTGAAGTATGAATCTCATGCTAGCGATTTTCTAGTGTTTCGCACATCATTTTGCTACTGCTGGTGGAAAATAAGTTGGGGTCATTAACAAAGATCATTACCAGATGTGAAGGTGCTTAAAGTGTATGAGAGTCCACCTCACATTTCACTGGACTTTTGAATTACCAGTAGTAGAATTAACAATGTGGAAAAATTGCTGAGTCTCCCATTATCGCTTGGACAGTAGATGTGGGTAATTACCCTACACTTGCCACCAAGCAGCAAAGAAGACAATTCCAGCAAAGGTCATTAGTTTGCACCATTTAAATGTGCGGGTGATTGCACAGCTAATTTTACCGACAGCAAGTTGTTTGCTAGGCTGAAAATGGAAGCTATGCTTTAATGCTTTCGATGAATTTCAGTTGGTTTAATGCCAAATGAATAGACAGAATTTTAAAAAATACATGCACAGGAATGTCTCACTGATGTGGCAGGCAGGTGATCTATACCAGTATCCTGCCAATGCTGCTCTAAAACCAGCTTGGTACTCACAATATATTCCAGGGGTTTGCTTGCGGCCTACCTCCTTCCCTGACACTTGCAACTCTCAATCACCCTGCTTCACCTGACGCCTTCAGTGCTCTGCTTTTCCATGTAACCCTGGGCCTTAATTGAGAGCCCACCAGCTTTGGGGTGCCATAGAGAGAAAGGAAAAGGGGTGTCTAAAAATAGGTCAAAAGTTTCACAAAATTAACACCTCAGATTGCACAGTAGGCCAGTTAGGCTTTGAGAGAGAAAGACTGGTTAACATTTCATTTGAGAACCTTTCATCTGAACTGTTTAAAAGGTCCCAATCCAAAATGTTAACTCTTTCCAATGCTGTAAACTTCTAACATTTTATAATTTTATTTCAGATGTTCAGCACTCATAACTTTTCTCTTTCTCTGTCTCAGTACGTGCAGTTAGTTTATAAGTATTTCTGTGAGGGGTAAGACCCTTGAACAAGAAAGTGGCTGCTGAGTACAATGGCCCTTGATACAGCATTAGAAAGCAGCCCTGCTCTAGGAGCAGCACAAGAGCCCTGGAGAAGCTAGACCTCTGATTTTCAGTCCTGGACAGACCAGACTTCATACAATTCTAAATCACCATGAGAATGGTTTTTATATGGGCAAAAAATTACCTTGAACGAGTTCTGATGCTTCCACTGTTTGAATACTCTACTGTAGAAGACCAAAAACAGCCTTTATTTAAATATACTGCACCTTCAGCATATATTAAAATGCCCTGGAAGCTATGGGGAGCATTAACATTTCATGCTGACATACTGCCACATTAATACTGGCAATATGTTGCTCCTTTCATAATGATGCAGGAGTGTTATACTGGAAGGCACCCTGATGTGTTGAATTAATTTGAACTTTTTATCCCCTTCTGTTTCTGACCTGGTGTAAATCATTATCGGAATTCCTTTTATTCTGCACTAAACCTTTACAATTCCAGTACTTAGAGAGGTTAGAGAGTCTCGCAATCAGACTTCTTTCTAAAAGCCAAGCGGTCAATGAATTTTAGCATTTTGGAGGCAGGTGGCAGGGGCAGGGGGTGTTCTTAAAATTCTCCCACTTATTCATTTTGTTTTTTGGTTTAAGACAAAAGGCCATTACCATGGAAACTGGCTAAGGGGATTCCCAGAACCTGGTGATATAAGGAAGCCGAGCCTAGGAGCACAAAGCCTGGATACCTCCACTATTGTGGGACAAAGGCTCTTTTGCTGTTAATTTAACACTCTCTCACTTTTTTCATTAAATTCATTCATGACAATTCCAGGAAGATGTAACCAACATTTGCATTTTGAAGGATAATATTGTTTAAAAAAAACAACACAGTCAGAATAATAAAAAAGGATGAATTGAAGGGGAATATCAGTAATACTCCCTCTTTGCATGCTGTAGGGATGGATTGTTTCAAGGCAATGAACAGATAAAGAAAGACAATTGGTATTTTATCTTGCGCTTCTCACAACTTTGGTTGGGCATGTAAGGCAGGCAGAGGGATCCTGAATTCAGCAATGGAGTAGCCTCAGCTCTTGACCTTGTCTAACAGGTATGAGGTTCTTGCTCCCTGTGTAGATGAGGAAAAGCACTGTAGGGAGGATGAGCAAACTGACCACTGCACCGTGGTACAGGAGGCCATTCAAGCGGGGGGAGCAAAAAGAAAAGTGGTAGTGGTAGGGGATTCCATAATTAGTGGTACTGATAACATCTTTTGTAAGCAGGACCAAGAGTCCCGCACGGTATATTGCCTACCCGGTGCCAGGCTGAGGGACATCTCTAACTGGCTTGAAAGGATATTGGAGAGGAAGGGGGAGGATCCAGTTGTTGTGGTCCACGTTGGGACAAACAACATAGGCAAGACCAGGCAAGAGGACCTGTTTGGGGATTATCAGGAACTAGGAACAAAATTAAAAAACAGGTTTTCAAGGGTTATAATCGCTGGATTATTACCCAAACCACGTGCAAATTGACATAGGGATAAGAAAATTAGGGAAGTAAACACGTGGCTAAAGGAGTGGTGTGGGAAAGAGGGGTTCCATTTCATGGGGCACTGGCATCAGTATTGGGACAGGAGGGAACTGTACTGTTGGGACGGGCTCTACCTGAACCTATCTGGGACCAGTGTCCCAGCAGAAAGGATAAATAGGGTGGTCACAAGGATTTTAAACTAGTAAATGGGGGGGAGGGGGAGGCCTCAGGGGAAGTCAATACAGTTTCAAAAACAAGTAATAGGGCAGAGAGTAAAGAAACAGTCAGGAGCCCTACTTCAGGAACTGCAGGTAATGGCAAAACTGCAAGAAGTATACCAGAAGAGAGAAATAATAAACAGGCAAATAAAGCATCAGTGCTGAGGGACAGGTTATGGGGTATAGCCCAAATAAGAGTTCTATATACAAATGCACGGAGTGTAAGGAATAAACTAGATGAGCTGCAGGCGCAAATTCAAATGGAAGATTATGATGTGGTGGCCATTGCGGAGACGTGGCTGCAGAATGGTCGGGACTGGGAACTAAATATACCTGGTTATAAAGTTTGCAGGAGGGACAGGGAAAATGGCAAAGGGGGTGGAGTAGCCTTACTGATTAGAAATAATATCATCTCATTTGTGAGGGAGGATATAATGAGGGGAAAGCATCCAGTGGAGACCTTATAGGTGGAACTGAGGAACAGAAAAGGATCTAAAACTGTAATAGGTGTTGTGTATAGACCTCCTGGTAGCAGTTCTGAGGTGTTATATTGTATAAATGCACAAATTGGGCAAGTGTGTAACAAAGGCAGAGTAGTATTAATGGGGGATTTTAACTCACACATAGATTGGGAGAGGCAGACTAGCACCTGACAGAATGGTAGTGAATTTCTGGAATGTGTCCGGGATAGTTTCCTAGAGCAATATGTCCTAGATGTAACAAGGGGACAGGCAATATTAGATTTAGTTATGAGTAATGAGCCAAATTTAATTAGTAGCCTAACTGTGCGTGAACATTTATCAAATAGTGATCACAACATGATCGAATTCAAGGTAGCGTTTGAAAGTGAAAAGCATGAATCAGCTACTAGAATTTTTGTAAGGCTGACTTTACCGGGATGAGACAGAGACTGTCCACGGTAAACTGGGTAGATCTGTTAATGGGTCAAAGGACTGAAGAACAGTGGAGAATATTTAAAGAAACATTTGAAGAAATGCAGAGCGAGTAAACCCCTGAGAGGAAAAAGCTCCACTTCACAGAAAAAACAGCCATGAACAACTAAAGAGATTAGGGATAGCATAAAACTAAAAGAAAGGACTTACAAAAATGCAAAACACGGCACAGATCTGGCTGAATGGGATAGATACAAAGACCAGCAAAGGGTCACAAAGCAACTTATAAGAGCTACTGAAAGGGATGATGAAAGGAAACTTGCAAGGGACATCAAAATCAATAAGAAGAAATTTTATAGTTACATAAAAGGAAAGCGGGTGGTCAAGAACAATGTAGGCCCACTAAAAGCTGAAAATGGAGATATTGTCATTGATAATGGGGAAATGGCAGACATGTTGAACAACTACTTTGCCTCAGTATTTACAGTTGAAAAGGAGGATAACTTGCCGGATGTCCCGAAAAAATTAATAGCCGATAGGGGACAGGGACTGAATACAATTAACGTAAATAAAACATCAGTAGCAAGGAAATTAATGGAACTAAAGAGTGAGAAATCCCCAAGACCTGACGGTTTCCATCCGAGGGTGTTAAAGGAAGAAGGGAAGCACATTGTAGATGCCCTAACTATAGTCTTTCAGAGTTCCCTAGATTCAGGAGTGGTCCCTCTGGATTGGAAAGTTGCACATGTCACTCCACTTTTCAAGAAGGGTGAAAGGGGGAACCAAGGAAATTACAGACCTGTTAGTCTGACATCTGTGGTGGGGAAGTTTCTGGAGTCAATAATCAAGGATATGGTGACTGAACACCTAGAAAAATTTCAGCTAATCAGGGAGAGACAGCATGGATTCATGACGGGAAGGTCATGCCTGACAAATCTCATTGAATTTTTTGAAGAGGTGACTAAGGTAGTGGACAGGGAAATGTCGATGGATGTTATTTATGTGAACTTCCAGAAGGCATTTGATAAAGTCCCACATAAGAGACTGTTAACTAAGGTAGAAGTCCATGGAGTTGAGGGAAAATTATTGACTTGGTTAGGAAGTTTGTTGAGTGGTAGGCGACAGAGAGTGGAATAATGGGTAAGTACTCTGATTGGCAGGGTGTGACTAGTGGTGTCCCGGAAGGATCTGTGTTGGGGCCTCAATTATTCACATTATTCATTAATGACTTGGATGATGGCATAGTAGGTCATATATCCAAATTTGCTGATGATACAAAGTTAGGCGGCATTGTAGACAGTCTAGATGATAGCATAAAATTGCAAGGAGATATTGACAGACTAGGTGAATGGGCAAAACTGTGGCAGATGGATTTCAATGCGGGCAAGTGTGAGGTTATCCATTTTGGACCAAAAAAGGATAGAGCAGGGTACTTTCTAAATGGGAAGAAGTTAAGTACAGTGGATGTCTAAAGAGACTTGAGGGCTCAGGTGCATAGATCTTTAAAATGCCACGAGCAAGTGCAGAAAATAATCAAAAAGGCTAATGGAATGCTAGCCTTTATATCTAGAGCATTGGAGTATAAAGACACAGAGGTTATGCTGCAGCTGTACGAAACCCTGGTTAGACCCCACTTGGAGTACTGTGAGCAGTTCTGGGCACCTCACCTTGGGAAGGATATATTGGCCTTGGAGGGAGTGCAACGTAGATTTACAAGAATGATACCTGGACTACAGGGGTTAAGTTACGAGGAGAGATTACACAAATTAGGCCTGTTTTCGCTAGAATTGAGAAGGTTAAGGGGTGATCTGATCGAAGTCTTCAAGATATTAACAGGAAAAGACAGACTAGATAAAAATAAACTATTTCCAATGGTTGGAAATTCTAAAACTAGGGGGCAGAGTCTAAAAATTAGGGCATTTTATTGCCAATTAAATGTTTTTTGAAACAAAAGCAGAAAATGCTGGAAGTACTCAGCAGGTCAAGCAGCATCTGTGGAGCGAAAATCAGAGTTAACATTTCAGGTCGATGTCCTTTCCTCAGAACTGGCTAGAATATCAAGGAGAACTCCTCTGCTCTTTTCTGAAATAGTGCCGGGGATCTTTCACATCCACCCTAGAGGCAGACGGGGCCTCGGTTTAACATCTCATGCAAAAGATGGTACGTCTGACAATGCAGTACTTCCTCAGTATTGCACTGGAGTGTCAGCCTAGATTATTAGCTAAAATCTCTGGAATGGGTCTTGAGCCCACAAAGTTCTGAGTCAGAGGCAAGAATGCTATCACTGAGCCAAGGCTGACACTTTCATTTCACAATAATATTTGTGAAAAAGTAAAGATTTGCATTTAGATATCACCTTTCATGACCACAGGACTTCCCAAAGTGTGTTACAGCCAATGACGTACTCTTTGAAGTGTAATTATTGTTGTAATGTAGGAAACGTGGCAGTCAATTTGCACACAGCAAGCTCCCACAAGCAACAATGTGATAATGAACAGATTATCTGCTTAGGTGATGTTGATTGAAGAATAAACATCGGCCAGGACACTGGGAATAACTCCCCTTATCTTCTTTGAAATAGTGCAGTGGGATCTTCTATGGTCCACCCGAGAGGGCAGACGAGTTCTCTGTTTAACAACTGAGGGTCTCCTCCAAAAGATGGCATCACCAACAATGCAGCACTGGAGTGATTTTTGCACTCAAGTCCTGGAGTTGTGACTTGAATCCACAACCTTCTGATTCATAGGTGAGAGTGCTACTAACTGAGCCACAGCTGACACTTCGAAACTGAGAAAGTAATGAAATTAATAATTTAGTGGTGGAATGAGGGCATTGCTTAGATGGGGTGGGGGGATTGCTGGAAATTATGAAAAAGAATGGAAAGTTCACAGAATCACAGAATAATACATTGCAGAAGAGGCCCTTTGGCCCATCGAGTCAGCACCTGACCTGTCTCTCTAATCCCATTTGCCAGCACTTGACCCATAGCCTTGAATGTTATGACGTGCCAAGTGCTCATCCAGGTACTTTTTAAAGGATGTGAGGCAACCCGCCTCTACCACCCTCCCAGGCAGTGCATTCCAGACCATCACCACCCTCTGGGTAAAAATGTTCTTCCTCAAATGCCCCTGAAACCTCCCGCCCCTCACCTTAAACTTGTGACCCCTCGTAACTGACCCTTCAACTAAGGGGAACTGCTGCTCCCTATCCACCCTGTCCATGCCCCTCATAATCTTGTACACCTCGATCAGGCCACCCCTCAGTCTTCTCTGCTCCAGTGAAAACAACCCAAGCCTATCCAACCTTTCTTCATAGCTTAAATGTTCCATCCCAGGCAACATCCTGGTGAATCGCCTCTGCACCCCCTCCAATGCAATCACATCCTTCCTATAATGTGGCGACCAGAATTGCACACAGTACTCCAGCTGTGGCCTTACCAAAGTTCTGTACAACTCCAACATGCCCTCCCTGCTGTTGTAATCTATGCCTCGATTGATAAAGGCAAGTGTCCCATATGTCTTTTTCACCACCCTATTAACCTGCCCTTCTGCCTTCAGAGATCTATGGACAAACACGCCAAGGTCTCTTTGTTCCTCGGAACTTCCCAGTGTCACGCCATTCATTGAATACTTCCATGTCACATTACTCCTTCCAAAGTGTATCACCTCACACTTTTCAGCGTTAAATTCCATCTGCCACTTTTCTGCCCATTTGACCATCCCGTCTATATCTTCCTGTAACCTAAGACACTCCACCTCACTGTTAACCACTCGGCCAATCTTTGTGTCATCCGCAAACTTACTGATCCTACCCCCCACATAGTCATCTATGTCATTTATATAAATGACAAACAATAGGGGACCCAGCACAGATCCCTGTGATACGCCACTGGACACTGGCTTCCAGTTACTAAAACAGCCGTCTGTCATCACTCTCTGTCTCCTACAGCTAAGCCAATTTTGAATCCACCTTATAAGTTACCTTGTATCCCATGTGCATTTGCTTTCTTGATAAGTCTCCCATGTGGGACCTTGTCAAAGGCTTTGCTGAAATCCATGTAAACTACATCAACTGCACTTCCCTCATTTACACACCTGGTCACATGCTCAAAAAATTCAATCAAATTTGTGAGGCATGACCTCCCTCTGACAAAGCCATGCTGACTATTCCTGATCAAATTTTGCCTCTCCAAGTGGAGATAGATTCTCTCCTTCAGAATTTTCTCCAATAGTTTCCTTACCACCGACGTGAGACTCACTAGTCTGTATTTCTCTGGCTTATCTCTACAACATTTCTTAAATAGTGGGACCACATTAGCTGTTCTCCGGTCCTCTGGCCAGGGAGGAATTAAAAATTAGGGTCAGAGCCCCTGCAATCTCCACCCTCGCCTCCCACAGCATCCTGGGACACAAATCGTCCAGACCTGGAGATTTGTCCACTTTTAAGCCTTCCAAAATCTCCAATACCTTGTCACTCCCTATGACAATTTGCTTAAGAACCTCACAGTCACTCTCTCTCTAAATTCCATATCTACTTCCTCATTCTCTTGGGTGAAGACAGATGTGAAGTATTTGTTCAACACCCTACCAATGTCCTCTGGCTCCACCCACAAATTTCCCCCTTGGCCCCTAATGGGTCCGACTCTTTCCCTGGTTATCCTCTTCCCATTGATATACTTATAGAATATCTTGGGATTTTCCCTACTTTTACCAGCCAGAGCTTTCTCATATCCCCTCTTTGCTCTCCTAATTGCTTTCTTAAGCTCCATCCTACACTTTCTGTACTTCACTAATGCTTCCATTGATTTGCTCTCCTTGTATTTACTAAAAGCCTCTCTTTTCCTTCTCATCGTACCCAGAATGTTTCTGGTCATTCATGGTTCTCTGGGCTTGTTGCTCCTACCTATTACGCTAGAGGGAACATGTTGGGCCTGTACCCTCCCCATTTCCTTTTTGAATGCCGCCCACTGCTCTTCTGTAGATTTCCCGACAAGTAACTCTTTCCAGTCTACCTTGGCCAGATCCTGCCTTATTTTACTAAAATTCACTCTCCCCCAATCCAAAACCTTTTTTTGCAACTTGTCTATTTCTTTCTCCATAACAAGCTTAAATTGTACCATGTTGTGGTCGCTATCAATAAAATGCTCCCCCGCCAACACATCAACCACCTGTCCGGCTTCATTCCCCAAAATTAGGTCCAGCACTGCACCCTCCCTTGTTGGATCCTCTACATATTGAGCTAAAAAGTTCTCCTGTTTCCATTTTAAGAACTCCACTCCATCTAAGCCCTTAACACGATGACTATCCCAATTAATGTTGGGAAAGTTGAAATCACCTAATATAATTACCCTATTAGTTTTACACACCTCTGAAAACTGTGCACATATTTGCTCCTCAATTTCCCGCTGACTATCTGGGGGTCTATAATAAACACCTAGCAATGTGGCTGTCCCTTTTTTATTCCTAAACTCTACCCATAAAGCTTCATTTGATGCCCCCTCCAAGAAACCATCTCTCCTTACTGCAGTAACTGACTCCTTAACTAATATTGCAATGCCCCCTCCTCTTTTACCCCCTCCTCTGTCTCGCCTGAAGATTCTGTATCCTGGGATATTGAGCTGCCAATCCTGCCCCTCCCTCAACCATGTCTCCGTGATGGCTACTATATCACAATTCCACGTGTCAATCCTTGCCCTTAACTCATCCGTTTTACCTGAAATACTCCTGGCATTAAAGTAGAGGCCTTCCATCCTGGACTTACGCCCTTGAAACTTACTTCCGCTGTATTCCTCTGACTTGTTCACTTTCCTGTCTTCTAAAAGGAACTTATTTAATCAGAAAAGAGAATGGGCATATAAGAAAACAAATGTGTTATGTGTTGTAAAGTGCCTGTATTTTATTCACACTGTCTTTTCTCACCTTGATAAAAGAATAAGCAAGAAGCAGCAAGTGATGTCACCCATGGAATGGGAGAAAAGTGAGATTAAAAGAATGCTGCTAGTCCTTTTAAATTTGACTGCGGAGAACAAGAAAGCAATATGCATTGTGGGAACTTCCTAAAGGTGGATAATGAATACAGGGCAGCTTTTATGAAAGGGCCGGGGGAGATGATGCTAAACAATGTCCTCTTATTTATACAATGCCTAATGGGATGTTTTCCATTGGGATACTGAATAAACAGATTGGACAAATTGATAAAAACGTAATGTTAAATTGCAAAGGATCTGATGGGAGTTGACATCAAATGCGTGACACAGGAAACTCAAGGTATCAATAGCACAATTCAAGGTTATTCATCTCTTTCTCCTTGCGACAATCTGAACAGTGCCAGATACGAAAGATGCACAAAGTCCGTAATCATTGGTTAAGATTGGAAGAAAATACTGCTGCCCAGTATCTCACCTTCCAAATTGTGTTATAAATTGAACTTGTATGGATTTTGGTTCAGAATTCGTGAAAGCTTGGCTCAGTAACCAAAATATACAGCACGAGTGTCATTTACTAAATCACTGGTCTTTGCAGACTGAACGCAAAAGTGTTAGCCTAGAATAAACGAGACTAACATATGGAGCACTCAGCAGGAGATGGCTGACCCACGAGCTCTCTATAAAACACAGCCAAACAACAGCAGCATAGAAATGGAACCCTGGACACAGTCCTTGACAGTCACATATAACTGAAGGAGGAAGGTTGTTTAAAAGTACCTCGTCGGAGCTCAGTCACAGCAACCTCAGTTGTGGTGGAGGAGCTTGCTGTATCACAGGCTTTGTGCACAATGCACTCGGGTCTCCCTTTGGATTCATTGCCAGCTGTCCTCACTTGGCCCGAGTCATGCTACCTTGTTGGCTCGCCAACACCTTGCCCACCCAAAGGGATTGATGATGCTGACCTTTAGCAGTGTAATTTATCCTTTCAGTTGACAAGATGTGAAAATATAATGCTACAAACTGTCCCTGATGCCAAAAGATTTCTAGTAAATCAAAGATACTGACAATTTCACTTAATGTAATATCTCATGGGCATCACAAACCAATTTATTTTTGGATTTCACAATGCAGAAACATTTTTCTTCATCTATTATTTGCAAAATATATACCAGGCACAGAACAAATGATACAGAAGTTGACAGGAATAAAAACATTGACCGAGATTTCTCTCTTTCATTTCTCACCTCAAGACTTTTTCTCCATTATTACCTTCCTTCTCTCTCTGTTTTATTACACAATTTCCTCTCATCCCAGTGTCCTCTGAAGTTATAGATACGTCAGCATGCATGTTCTTGCTTTTCCCATTTTACACTCCAGCCTTCATTCTTCCCCAGTACCTCAAGACTATGGAACTCCTTGCCTCCCAAGCTTTCATTCCTCATACAATCTTCAATAGTTTGATACTGATGCTTGATTTCAACTGATCACTACTTACCAACAACAACTTGCATTTATATAGCAGTCAAACATCCCAAGGTGCTTCACAGGAGCGCAATCAGTCAAAGGAATGGAAACCAAGTCACATCAAGAAACATTAGGACAGGTGACCAAATGCTTTGTCAAACAGGTAGGTTTTAAGGTACATCTTAAAGGAGGAGGGAGAGGTGGGGAGACAGAAATTCAGGGAGGGAGTTGCAGAGTTTAGAGCCGAGATGGCTGAAGGCACAGCCACAAGTGCTGGGGCAGAGGAATTCAGGGAAGCATAAGAGGCTGGAATTCTATCAGACCTTTATTCCTGCTCAGAGAAACTGGCGAATGGTAGCATAGTGGTAATGTTACTGAACGAGTAATCCAGCAGTCTGGAATTATGCTCTGGATCCCACCACAGCAGCTGGAGGAATTCAAATTTACTTAATTAAATAAATTGTTACAACCAGGTGAGAAGGAGAGCTAGGGTTCCCTTTCAGCCTTCACCTGGTCTTACCGTAACGGGGTTTTATTTTTAAACACACTGTTTTTAGCTCCCCCTTGGTGAATCCTTGTTCATCACTTTCCAATTATAAGGCAAAGAAACCAGCACAAACAGGCTTTCTTAGGTTTAAAGAAGAAAAGTTGAAATTTATTAAGCTTAAACTCTAATCCGGTTGACGCCTACTGATACACAATGCGCCCACGCTAGCATGCATACGTGATACACACATGCAAATAGAGACAGAAAGAGCAGAAGAAAAATTTGTGGCAGTATCTGAAGAGTTGTTGTTATTGTTCTTCGAGCTCACTGTAGAGTCCTTGATTGTCGGTAGATCTTGCATTTTGATGGGGCCCAGTATTCTTCTTAAACCTTGTTCGCTGTAGGAGACTTTTCTCTCTTGGGGTTCATGTGTCTTCAGTGGATTCAGAGGCTTGTGAGAAAGAGATGAGAGCAGGCAGACAGGGGAGGCTGTAGCGAGCCAGCCAGGAGAGATCTTCTTGGTCCAGAAGCATTCTGCTTTCTGCCCAAACTGTACAAATTCAAAAAACTCAGGTTGCCCAGCAGGTTAGTCATGTGACTAGCTGGTTTGACCATGTCTGTTTGTGTATTCAGCCATCTTAGTCAATCTGGAATGCGAGCTCCCCCACCTTCAATGTCTGGTGATCAAAAGTCCATTGTGGGTTGACTGTGTCAGGGAATGGCTGCTTGGTCCTTCCAAACACCATCTGTTAATATGTAAATGTCTTTACAGCCACGGCTGATCTGTTTAACAAGTCCTTTGTTCACTCCAGTAACAATTTATAATCAATGTTCATGATAAAATTCATGTGCCTCATTCTTGGCAGGTGGGAGCCTAGCATGACAAAATCTAGAATAAAAAGTGAGTCTCAGTACTGGATTGTCATTTAAAAACCCATTTGGTTCATTAATGCCCTTTAGGCAGGAAATTTACTAACCTTACCCAGTATGGCCTAGCTGTGACCCGAGACCCACAGCAATGTGGTTGACTCTTAACTGTTCCCTGAAACAGCCTAGCAAACACTCAGTTGTATCAAACCACTACTGAAAACTCAAGAAAGAATAAAACTAGACAGACCACTTGGCATCGACCTTGGCACCAGACACGACAAAGGCACACCTTGCCCTGTTGACCCTGCAAGGTCCTCCTCACTAACATTCTGGGAACGTGTCAAAATTGGAAGAGCTGTCCCACAGTTTAGTCAAGCAACAGCCTGACATAGTCACACTCACCGAATCATACCTTACAGCCAATGTCACAGACTCCTCCATCACCATCCCTGGGTATGTCCTGTCCCACTGGCAGGACAGACTCACCAGAGGTGGTGGCACAGTGGTGTACAGGCTGGAGGGAGTGGTCCTCAACACTGATGCAGACTCCATGAAATCTCATAGCATCAGGCCATGTACATGGACAAGGAAACCTCATGCTGATTACCACCTACTTCCCTCAACTGATGAATCAGTACTCCCCCATGTTGAACACCCCTCGGAAGAAGACTGTGGGTAGCAAGCATACAGAATGTGCTCTGTATATGTCCATTACCAAGAGTGGGTTGGTATCACCACTACTGATCAAGGAGGCTGAGTCCTGCAGAACATAACTACAAGACTGGGCCTGCAGCAGGTGATGAGAGAACCAACATAAGGGAAAATCTACTTGACCTTGTCCTCATCAGTCTACCTGTTGTAGATGCATCTGTCCATGAACATATTGGTAGGAGTGACCACAACACAGGCCTCATGGAAACAAAGTCACTTTCACATTGAGGACATACAAATTGTGTTGTGTGGCACTACCACCATGCTAAATGGGATTGATTCAGAACAGATCTCCCTGCTCAAAACTAGGCATCCATGAGGCACTGTGGGCCATCAGCAGCAGAATTGCATTCGATCACAATTTATAACCTCATGGTCTGGCATATTTCTCACTGTACCATTACCATCAAGCCAGGGAATCAACACTGGTTTAGTGAGGATTGTGAGAGAGCATGCAATGAGCAGCACCAGGCATACCTAAAAATGAGGTGTCAACTTGGTGAAGCTACAACACAGGACTACATGCCGCTAAACAGCAAAAGCAGTATGTTATAGACAGAGCTAAGCGATCCCACAACCAACAGATTAGATCAAAGCTCTGCAGTCCTTCCACATCCAGTCGTGAATGGTGGTGGACAATGAAATAATTTAATGGGAGGAGAAGGTTCAATGAACATCCCCATTTTCAATGATGGGTGAGCCCAGCATGTCAGAGCAAAAGCTGAAGCATTTTCAACCATCTTCAGCCAGAAGTGCCGAGTCGATGATCCATCTTGGCCTTCTTGTGAGGTTCCCAGCATCTCAGGTGCCTGTATTCAGCCAATTTGATACACTCCACATGATATCAAGAAATGGCTGAGCACGCTGGATACAGCAAAGACTATGGGCTCCAGCATATCCCGGCTGTAGTGCTGAAGACTTGTGTTCCAGAACAAGCTGTGCCCTTAGCCAAGCTCTTCCAGTACAGTTACAACCCTGGCATATACCCAACAATGTGGAAAAGTGCCCAGGTATGTCCTGCCCACAAAAAGCAGGACAAATCCAATCCAGCCCAGCACGCTACACTTGACCATCAGCAAAGTGATGGAAGGTGTTGTCAACAGTGCTATCAAGTGGCACTTAGAATCATAAAATGGTTACAGGAGGCCATTCAGCTGTCTTGTCCATGCTGGCTCTCTGTAACAGCAACTCAGCAAGTCCCACTCCTCCGCCCTTTCCTCGTAGTCCCGCAATTTTTTTCTCTTCAGGTGCTTATCCAATTCCCTTTTGAAAGGCATGATTGAATCTGCCTCCACCACACTCTCAGGCAGTGCATTCCAGATCCTAACAACTCGCTGCATAAAAAAGTTTTTCCTCATGTCGCGATTGGTTCTTTTTCCAATTGCCTTAAGTTGGTGCCCTCTGGTTGTCAACCCTTTCGCCAATGGGAATAATTTCTCTCTATCAAATCTCCTCTCAGCCTTCTGTACTCTAAGGAGATCAAACCCAGCTTCTCCAATCTAGCCACATAAATTCGAGAGGTGAGGTGAGAGTGTCTGCCCTTGACATCAAGGGACCCTAACAAAATTGAAGTTAATGGGAATTGGGGGAAAACTGTCCACTGGCTGGAGTCATATCCAGCACAAAGGAAGATGTTTGTGGTTGTTGGAGGCCAATCATCTCAACCCCAGGACTCACCGCAGGAGTTCCTCAGGTTACTGTCCTAGGCCCAACCATCTTAAGCTGCTTCATCAACAACCTTCCCTCCATTATAAGGTCAAACATGGGAATTTTTGCTGATGATTGCACAGTGTTCAGTTCAATTTGCACCTCTGCAGATACCGAAGCAGTCCGTGTCTGCGTGTAACAGACGGGAAATGTAGCCAAACCACGGCTTACAAGGGAAATTAGAGATAACATTAGATCCAAGGAAGAGGCACATAAATTTGCCAGGAGAAACAACAGACCTGAGGATTGGGAGCAGTTGAGAATTCAGCAAAGGAGGACCAAAGGATTGATTAAGAAGGGGAAAATAGAGTACGAGAGCAAGCTTGCGGGGAACATAAAAACTGACTGTAAAAGTTTCTATAGGTATGCGAAGAGAAAAAGATTGGTGAAGACAAATGTAGGTCCCTTACAGTCAGAAACAGGGGAATTTATTATGGGGAACAAAGAAATGGCTGACCAACTAAATGCATACTTTGGTTCTGTCTTCACAAAGGAGGACACAAATATCATACCAGAAATGTTGGGGAATACAGGGCTTAGTGAGAGAGAGGAACTGAAGGAAATCAGTATTAGTAGAAAAATGGTGTTGGGGAAATTGGTGGGATTGAAGGCCGATAAATCCCCAGGGCCTGATGGTATGCATCCCAGAGTACTTAAGGAAGTGGACCTAGAAATAATGGATGCTTTGGTGGTCATCTTCCAAGATTCTATATACTCTGGAACAGTTCCTACAGATTGGAGGTTAGCTAATGTAACCCCACTATTTAAAAAGGGAGGTAGAGAGAAAACAGGGAATTATAGACCAGTCAGCTTGACATCAGTAGTGAGGAGAATTCTAGAGTCCATTATCAAAGATTTTATAGCAGAGCACTTGGAGAAGAGTGGGGATCGGGCACAGTCAGCATGGATTTACGAAAGGGAAATTATGCTTAAAAAATCTACTAGAATTCTTCAAGGATGTAACTAGTAGAGTTGATGAGGAAGAATCAATGGATGTGGTTTCTTTGGACTTTCAGAAGGATTTTGACAAAGTCCCACGTAAGAGATTAGCATGTAAAATTAAAGCGCATGGGATTGGGGGTAGTGTTTTGCGATGGATAGAAAATTGGTTGGTGGACAGGAAACAAGGGTTAGGGATAAATGTGTCTTTTTCCGAATGGCAGGCAGTGACTAGTGGGGTACCGCAGGGATCAGTGCTCGGACCCCAGCTATTCACAATATACATGAATGATTTAGAAGAGGGAACTAAATGTAATATCTCCAAATTTGTAGATGACACAAAACTGGGTGGGAGGGTGAGTTGTGAGGAGGATGCAGAGCGGCTTCAGGGTGATTTGGACAAGTTGAGTGAGTGGGCTAATTCATGGCAGATGCAGTATAATGTGGATAAATGTGAGGTTATCCACTTTGGTAGCAAAAGCAGGAAGGCAGATTATTATCTGAACGGCTGTAAACTGAGAGAGGGGAATATGCAGCGATATCTGGGTGTTCTCGTACACCAGTCGCTGAAGGTAAACATGCAGGTGCAATAGGAGGTAAAAAAGACAAATGGTATATTGGCCTTCATAGCGAAAGGATTTGAGTACAGAAGCAGGGATGTCTTGCTGCAATTATACAGGGCCTTGGTGAGGCCACACCTGGAATATTGTGTGCAGTTTTGGTCTCCTTCTCTGAGGAAGGATGTTCTTGCTATAGAGGGAGTGCAGCGAAGGTTTACCAGACTGATTCCTGGGATGGCGGGACTGATGTATGAGGAGAGATTGAGTCAGTTAGGATTATATTCGCTGGAGTTCAGAAGAGTGAGGGGGGATCTCTTGGAAACCTATAAAATTCTAACAGGACTTGACAGGGTAGATGCAGGAAGGATGTTCCTGCTGGTGGGGGAGTCCAGAAGCAGGGGTCATAGTCTAAGGATACAGAGTAAACCTTTCAGGACTGACATGAGGAGAAATTTCATCACCCAGAGAGTGGTGAGCCTGTGGAATTCGCTACCAAAGAAAGCAGTTGAGGCCAAAACATAGTATGTTTTCAAGAAGAAGTTAGATATAGGTCTTGGGTCTAAAGGGATCAAAGGGTATGGGGTGAAAGCGGAAACAGGTTGTTGAGTTGGATAATCAGCCATGATCATAATGAATGGCAGAGCAGGCTCGAAGGGCCGACTGGCCTCCTCCTGCTCCTATTTTCTATGGACAACTTTCAGGCTTGGGCTGATAAGTGGCAAGTAACATTCGTGCCTTACAAGTGCCAGGCAATCACCACTTCCAACAAGAGAAAATCTAACCATCTCCCCATGACATTCAGCAGCATAACCATCACTTAATTCCCCACTATCAAGAACCTAGAGGTTACCATTGACTAGAAACTTAACTGCATCAGCCACATAAATTTTGTGGCTACAAGAGAAGAACAGAGGCTGGGAATTCTGTGGTGAATGTTGGTGGACAATTAAACAACTAACTGGAGGAGGTGGCTCCACAAATATCCCCAATCTCAATGATGGGGGAGCCCAGCACATCAGTGCAGAAGCTAAGGCTGAAGCATTTGCAACAATCTTCAGCCAGAAGTGCCGGGTTGATGATCCATCTTGGCCTCCACCTGAAGTCCCCAGCATCACAGGTGCCAGACTTCAGCCAATTCGATTCACTCCGCGTGATATCAAGAAACGAATGAAGGCATTGGATACTGCAAAGGCTAAAGGCCCTGACAATATTCCGGCAGTAGTACTGAAGACCTGTGCTCCAGAACTTGCCATGCCCCAAGCCAAGCTGTTCCAGTACAGCCACAACACTGGCATCTACTCGGCAATGTGGAAGATTGCCCAGATATGTCCTGTACGCAAAAAGCCGGACAAGTACAATCCGGCCAATTACCGCCCCATCAGTCTACTCTCAATCATCAGTAAAGTGATGGAAGGTGTCATCGACACTGCTATCAGGCAGCACTTGCTTAGCAATAACCTGCTCAGTGATGCTCAGTTTGGGTTCTGCCAGGGCCACTCAGCTCCTCATTACAGCCTTGGTTCAAACATGGACAAAAGAGCTGAACTCAAGAGGTGAGGTGAGAGTGACTGTCCTTGACATCAAGGCAGCCTTTGACCTACTATGGCATCAAGGAGCCCTAGAAAAACTGGAGTCAATGGACTCAGGGGGAAAGTGCTCCGCTAGTTGGAGTCATACCTAGCACAAAGGAAGATGGTTGTGGTTGTTGGAGATTAATCATCTGAGCTCCTGGACATCACTGCAGGAGTTCCTCATGGTAGTGTCCTAGGCCCAACCATCTTCAGCTGCTTCATCAATGACCTTCCCTCAATCATAAGGTCAGAAGAGGGGATGTTTGCTGATGATTGCACAATGTTCAGCACCATTCATGACTCCTCAGCTACTGAAGCAGTCCGTGTAGAAATGCAGCAAGACCAGGACAATATCCAGGCTTGGGCTGATAAGTGGCAAGTAACATTCGTGCCACACAAGTGCCAGGCAATGACCATCTCCAACAAGAGAGAATCTAACCATCTCCCTTTGACATTCAATGGTATTACCATCGCTGAATCCCCCGCTATCAACATTCTGGGGGTTACCATTGACCAGAAACTGAACTGGAGTTGCCATATAAATACCGTGGCTCCAAGAGCCGGTCAGAGGCTAGGAATCCTGTGGCGAGTAACTTACCTCCTGACTCCCCAAAGCCTGTCCACCATCTACAAGGCACAAGCCAGGAGTGTGATGGAATACTCTCCACTTGCTGGATGGGTGCAGCAAACTTTCACTCCCTCCACCACCGACGCACAGTGGCAGCAGTGTGTACCATCTACAAAATGCACTGCAGAAATGCACCAAGGGTCCTTAGACAGCACCTTCCAAACCCGTGACCTCTACCACCTAGAAGGACAAGGGCAGCAAATACATGGAAACACCACCACCTGCAAATTCCCCTCCAAGCCACACACTGCCCTGACTTGGAACTATATCGATGTTCATTCACTGTCACCGGATCAAAATCCTGGAACTCCCTTCCTAACTGTGGGTGTACCTACCCCATTTGGACTGCAGTGGTTCAAGAAGGCAGCCCACTACCACTTTCTCAAGGGCAACTAGGGATCGGTAATAAATGTTGGTCTAGCCAGCGATGCCCACATCCCATGAATGAATAATAGAAAAAAAGGTATACAGGATTATTGTGTACATAAATAGAGGCATGGAATACGAACCAAGGAAGTTATGCAAACCTTTATAAAATGCGGGGCATTCTGTTCAATTGTGGGCACCACACTTGAGGAAGGATGTCAAAGCCTTGGAGAGAGTGCAGAGGAGATTTGCTTGAATGGTACAAGACGGCAGTCACATGGTAAGACTAGAGAAACTTAGGTTGTGCTCCTTACAGCAGAGAATAGGTGTTCAAAATCATGAAGGATTTTGATCGGGTTAATAAGGAGAAACTATTTTTAGTGTCAGAAGGGTAAATAACCAGAGGGTACAGATTTTAGGTGACTGGCAAAAGCAAAAAAGTAACATGAGCAAAAGATTACGCAATGAGTTATAATGATGTGGCATGCAGTGTCAGAAAAGGTAGTGGAAGCATATTTCAGTAATAACTTTCAAAAGGAAATTGGATAATTATTTGAAATGGAAAGATTTGCAGGGCTATGGGGAAAGAGCAGTGGAGTGGGACAAATTGGATAGCTCAAAAAACCGGCATAGGCACGATGGGCCAAATGGCCTCCTCCTGTACTGTATCATAGGCCACTTGATTAGCACCAAATCCATAACCTTAAACATCCACTCCCTCCATCACCAGTACACAGTGGCAGCAGTGTGTACCATTTAAAAGATGCACTGCAGCAACTCGCCAAGTGTCCTTCAACAGCACCTTCCAAACCCGTGACCTCTACTGCTTTGAAGGGCATTGGCAGCAGGCACATGGAACACCACCACCTGCAAGTTACCCTCCAAGCCACACACCATCCTGACTTGAAAATGTATCCTTCACTGTTGCTGGGTCAAAATCCTGGAACTCCCTCCCTAACAGCACTGTGGGTATATCTGCACCGTATGGACTTCAGCAGTTCAAGAAGATAGCTCACCACCACTTTCTCAAGGGCAATTAGGAATGGGCAGTAAATGCTGGCCTAGCAAGTGATGCCCACATCCCATGAATGAATAAAAAAAACTCTCGTCCATCTCTTTGGTGTAGGTGACCACCATCCAGCCTGTGAACTGTATGTAACCTGGTATGTGGGGTAAGTAGTGTGTGCGGCTAAAAGTGGTATAAAAGTGTCCACAGTTGGGAAATGGGATGTATTGAAGCAGCAATGTGGTGTAACTGAACTGATGAAGAGGAAGTGAATGTGGTGAAACCTGCAAGGTGGTCATTAATGCATGTCTAAACTAGAGCTAAATTTGTAACAGACGCGCCATGTGGGCTGGTTGCTTCGAGACTGGGGGCTCGGCGCTGTGAGGTAATGCTTTGTTATCAGACAAGGGCTGGAGAACAGAGAACTAGCTCTGCAATGTGGTCGAAACTTGAGGGATGAGGATACTAAAAATAAGCAGATGTCAAAACTGGTGAAAGGTTGACCAATCTTGGCTGACGTAGCACATCTGTGGCGTTAGCAACAGCTGATTGACCAATCACTGGACATCAGCTAGTCAGATCCGGCCCATCCCGAGCTGATCACGGCAGGTAGCATGCACGAAACAGGGTATAAGAAAGCATGCTCCGAAGTGCTGGCTAGCTAGCTCAGGACTAAGTAGTCTGATCAACTACTTGGAGAACTGGAAGGGGAGGACTGATTATCTGCTCCGTTCTGACTCTCGGATGAACCTAAGTAACCGAGCTTACGTGGATGCGTGAGTATAATCTCTATTGAAGATAAGATTTTGAAACGCTGAATAAACGTGCTATTTATGAACAATAATTTGGTAGTCTTGAGTTGTTGATACCCAGAGTAAACCTCCAGACCAGTAGTGGAGATAGAATACATGTTTAACTTTGTTTCAGGTCATATGGGATTGAAATCCTGCAGTATAGATCTTGGCCCTTTATCTGCATTTGCTAATTTAAAATGTCTCCCTTGATGATATGGTGCTTCTTGTAATCAAACAGTAAATGAAGAGCAGTCAAGAAAGAAATAGCACAACGAAAGATAGCTAAAGGGTGGGCGGTGGGGTGGGGGGGGGGGGGGGTGGGGGTGGTGGGATGGGCACTGGGCAGTGAGAATGAATGAAATAAGTATTGGACTCTGAAGGAAGAAATGCATACAAGAGAGGAACAAAAGAACAAGAGCACAGAAAGCAGCCAGGAGGAAAGTTCATAGCTGCCTGCAAGCAGAAGGGTGAGATTTAACAATGTCAAACAGTCCAACCAACAGGTCAACTACTAAGTACACAACACTGCCACAGGCACCGAGTTTGAGAAATCAAAAACAGTTAGCATGAGGTTTGGTGCCACAACTATATATGAATATTCATGAAATGGGTGGGGGAGGGGAAGGTAATGTAGTAAAATTAAATTAAATATCAATATTCAAAGCAACTTTCATATGCCTACTGTACTCCTGGTACAATGGACATGTTCACGGTTATTTAAACAATTTGTATATGCATTCATAAAATTTGAAATGAAAAATTTAGAAAGCCTGTTATATTATTGTAAATTGTAAATATCGCATGAAATAGGAAAAAGGGGTGCCACACACACACAAAAAATCTTTATTAGTAATATTCAGAGGAGTTCTGTCAGCAGAATAAGAAACCTCAGAGGTCTGTTGCACTACAACATTAATCTAATCAAAGGAATGTGATTTACGAGGAACGCAATGAAGCAGCTATTACCGAGGAGAAATCATGCAACTCCAGCCCATCCTGGTTTCTGGAATATTGCAAAAATAGCTTCTCAATAGATTTAACCATTGGGATGTTTCATTATGTTTAGGCAGCAAAAAATTAAAGGTCCTTATTAAAATTCCTCTTCTGAGTTCAGTAATCTCCATCATACTGGTGGATTGGTATTATTCTATATACATTTCCAAGCCAAATACCAATCACTGAAACGTGTGTGACTGAAAGCACAGTGAACTGTTGGGCATGCTATCTAGCAGATTAACCATTAAACCAAAACCCTGTCTGCTCTCTCAATTGGACATAAAAACTATTTTGAAGCAGAGACCTGGCCAATATTTATCCCTCAACAAACATTACAAAAACATTATCAAGTCATTTACTTCATTGCTGCTTGTGGGACCTTGCTGTGTGCAAATTGGCTGCCATGTTTCTTACATTTCAACAAAGATTACACTTCAAAAGTACTTCACTGGCTGTGAACCACTTTGGGATGACATGAGATCATGAAAGGCACTATAGAAATGCAGGTTCTTTCTTTTGAAAAGAAATATAGATAGGAAGATTAAAAAAAGAACATTTATGTAGCATCTTTCAGAATCACAAGACATCCCAATGCATTTTACAGCCTGTCAAGTACTTTTGGAATGTTATAATATAGGAAACATATCTGGAATGCACTGCCTGAAAGGGTAGTGCAGACAGATTCACTCGTAGCTTTCAAAAGGGAAGTGGATAAACACCTGTAGGAAAAGAATTGCACATCTACGAGAAAAGGGCCAGGGAGTGGGATAAGCTGGATTGCTCACGCAGAGAACTGGCATGAACACAATGGGCTAAATAGCCTCTTTCTGTCTGATACAATGGGTGCACAGCAAGATCCCACAAATATCAAGGTGATAATAACCAGATAATTCGCTGCTTTTGTAATCAAGGTTACTATTAATTGGTATAAACACATGACAGACAACAAGTCTTTTGATAAATAGCTCCAACCAAGGACAGACCACCAATTCTTAGACCTACCAAATGTTCCAAATGGGTGATGGCTGTCCCCACTTCCAACAAACTGAGTATCAACTTTCAATCCCATATGACCTGAAACAAAGTTAAACATGTATTTGGAATGGAAACAGAGTATGATTTCCTTCGGACTCAGTGGGTCCAAAATGCAGGCAATCGTTAATGTAATCTTATAATGTTACATCTTTGTCAAGTGAGAGATACATTCAGGCAAGTAAAATTACTCACTCTACTGAACACCCGCATTATAAAAGTTAATGTACAGCCTCCAGAGTCATCAGATTTCATTACATTTCAGACATTTATTTTCCAAATTTTCTCCTTGCCCTGCATAAAGAGTTTTAAAGCAGCATTAAGCATGTTGCTCATGATACCATAAAATGTATAATTCTGTGGACTGTAGAATTGAAAATTTGTACAAAGTCACAATGTATTGTTAAGCTTTCAAAATAGTTTTTGTTCAAAATTGCCATGGATATTTTGAGAAAAGCATTAAGATCATTTAGTATCAGAAGGGTGAGTGATGGGGTGTGACACGATATCCTCGAACAATTTTTTACCCTTACATTGTCGCACCATTTGTTTCGCAAATAATTTCCCCCCCCCCCCCCCCACCCCCACCCACCCCCAACCCTCTGAATCCTGGGCATACTAGGATTCCTAGCAGCTCACTTGCCCCATGTGCCACAAAACAACTTAAAAGCTGCATTTGATTGAGAGATTACAACTGGAACATAGTCATATTTGTGGGCAATTTCCACCTAGCAACCTAGTACAAAGATGCAAACAAGTCATAGAGAAATTCTATTAGAATATCATTTATGACTCTGCCACAGCTTTGTAAACTGGCTGAATGATTACAGTGTGCGGAGATAAAGCTAAGATGCCATGAATTTATTTCTTGATCTGATCAATGTAATATCTTTTTTGGGAGGGGTTAGAATTTTTTCTTCAACAACTTCTTTCTGCCAGTTCTCACCTTCCTAGAAGGTATTGACTCCTTTCCGAGCATAATAACACAGGCACCATAATACCTCACCCAAGAGGGAATGTTAACATATAGGGTGTATTTGTAGGCTCTTCATACTGCAGGAGCATCACAACTGAGCCTGATCCTGTTCTCACTGGATATCCACATCAGTACTTTCGGCAATTGTTCCTGATCAGCAGCAAGAACCCTTGTAAATTGTCCCCACCCTAACCAAGGAGACAAGCCAATTGTGATATTTAGTACTTTACAATTGAAAATCAACTAACTCAACACAGACCAGGGATCAAAGTTAGGACTTTCCTGTATAGTTCAATGACCACTCTCGCTGAACCATTGAAGGAGCCTGTTTAATTGTGTTCGTAATTGTGTTTTGGCCAATGTATTTATTGAACATGCAGAAAGCAAAAATAAAAACAAACAAGCAGATGACAGCCATCTATTATGATACAGTGTGCCATATCAACAGAGACAAGTGAGCCAGTAGGCTTAAGAACAGTTTGCATATAAACTTTGATGGTTAAAATCGCACTAAGGCAGAAATAACTTTGCGCTTGAAAGCTCCTTTGCTCTGTTCAAAGTGCTTTTGTTGTCTGACTTTTGTGTTCAAGGTAAGAGATGTTTCTGATGAGGAATAAAGCACCATCTCCAATTTGGACACAGCATCAGCATGAAGCACTTTCAGGACAGGTAGAGCAGAGCAGAGCACTTCTTATTCTGCCCTAATGATATGTCTCAGGGACAGTCTGTGAAGAATATCTCCAGTTGCATCAGTGCTAACTATTTTTCCTTTTCTCACACTCTGGGGTATTAAATTGGCTAACCCCGAAAAGGGATGCAAGGATTGTGATGCGTGATTAACCTGGGCCAAATAGTGTAATGCACGCCAACTTTATGCTGCCTGCTCATTATCTTAAATGCTACATGCAGCCAATATTCTCTGTACTGTTCATTGGCTACATTCATCAGCAGGGGGCCCAGTATCATAAGTGGGTAGCAGTATTTAAAGCCTGCACCTCGTAAACTAGCCTGCATTACTGAAAGGGGAGGAGCACTATGTCTGGAATAGGTGCTGGGAGTCATTGAACAGGTGAGTGTAACTTGGGAAAGTGAAAGGTGGCTGACCATTGGAGAGAACAGGCACCAAGGTTCTTGGACACTGTGCTGACATCTTGGTTGAAGAGATGGAACCAACAAGAGATGTCTTGTATCCTCCAGGGGGCAGGAGACTATTCTGGCACTTGCTCAGCAGGCAGTGGCAAAATATGGAGGTCAATGAATAGCTTCAAAAACATGGATGCAGTACAGGAAGAAGTTTAATGACCTCACACAGGTGGTCAAGGTCAGTAAATGCATCTCAATATGCCATACGCTATCAACTTTACATCCAGCCGCAGCCACAGCTCAATCCACAACATTCCCATCATTCACCTACCAGCAATCTCTATCAATCAGGTCTCATACTGAACATTCATATGCTTCACCTCACCCTCACACACTTAGCACTATTGCAAGACGCACACTCACATCACCCAAACAGATTTCCCAACACTCATGGCACACTTCCCTCTCTCTCTTGCAGGAGAAGGCAGCGCGCAACCAGAGGCTGCTGGAACGAACCAGAGGGGGAGATGGGTGCCTCCATGTACTAACTCGGATGGTGCTGGCTATTATGGGAAGGGCCATTGCTGAGGCCGTGGCCAGTGACAAGGCTGAAGTGTTTGAAAATGAGGGTATCCACACACCTATTCCTCCTTCTCACCTCCCCCTATTCCTCAAAATCTTCTGACTGAGAAGCTGCTGACGGTGTAAGCATGCACTTCTTACTTTCCCCCTCTACCCTCTCCACAACCTTACCTTTGTCACTTTTTCCTTTCAGATGTCCAAGAACCGCAACCTGCCCAGGCAGTGGAGGCAGAGCAAGAAGACAGTGAAGATGAAGACTCAGTTTCACAGTCACTGTCACTAGCTCAGATACTGACGCTGCATGTAATTTAGAGAATAGCGTAGAGGTGAGATCTGCACATGGTGAGAAACCAGTCACTAGCCCGCTGCAGCTCGGGCAGAGGGAAAGGAGAGTGCAGGTGCCAGTTTACTAGAGGGTGAGGTTGCACACAAGTTCTTCTGCAGAGGACCCAGCTGATGACTTTGAGGAGCCAGGTTACAGAAGCTGATGGTGTACATACCCAAATGCTTCCTGTACTGGAAAGCCTGCGCTCAATGTCGAGGAGCATGGAGAAGCCAGGCACCAACTTGGCGCAGAGCTTGGAGCCCATCCTTTCCAATGTGAAATGGGTGGCTACCTCCAGCAGCATCTGATGGCCGATGTCTCAGCGTCCACTGCAGCACCAGCAGCAGCTGCCCAATGTCTGAGTACTGCACTGGAAGCTCAGACTGTTGTCACACAATCTCAGTTTGCTGTCATCATAGCTCTGGGGCTTCCAAGATGTCACAATACTCCAGAAGTCTGCTCTCCAACAGAGTACTCAGATTGCTGAGGTGATGCCCTGGGACAGTGACAGTGGCTCCTTGGATTATGAAGCTGCTGTCCTCCTTTCCAAAAAGAGGTTGCTACCAAGTCCAATTTCACCACCTCTGACTGAGATCACAAACTGAAGGAAAATTTGTGCTAAATTAGGAACAATTTTCAACCTTCATGCAGTAGGAATGGATTTAACCTCACAGCCAAGGGACAGGAGAAACTTGCATTCAAGAGGTGAAAAGAAAGAAGTTACATTTATTTAAAAGCCAGTATCTGACCCAATGTGTCAACGACCCTCCTTGCTGTGCATTTCTACATTTTTAAAAATGTTTTTATTTCATTTAAAAACTTAATTTTTTACCTTTGAAGGATAATTGTATTCACCTGAAATGTTGTGCAATCTTGATAGTTATAAAGGGAGGTATCTGTAAACTTACTGACGTCTCTGAGACACTAATACTAAAGCCAAATACTGCAGGTTCTGCAAATCTGAAATGAAAACAGAAAATGCTGGAAATGCTCAGCAGGTCAGGCAGCGTCTGTGGAGAGAGAAACAGAGCTAATGTTTCAGGTCCTTTCATCAATTCTGTGATTGACCTGAAAAGTTGACTCTGTTTCTCTCTCCCCACTAATGCTGCCTGACCTCTCTGAGGTACTACTTGTTTAAAGCAGTTTGTGAAGAATAGATTAGCAGTGGCCATTTTGGCTGCAGGGATTTCATGAGGAGCTACTTCAGTAACGTCATGAGCTAAGTCACGTGATAACATCTGGAGAGGAACGTCACAATGCTGCCTGATACCTGGCTTCCTCCAGCTGGGAGTCTTCCAGCAATCGACGTGCTAACAATGCACTTTTCAATAGAGAAAACACTGATTACTTTACCTTATATTTGTTTACATCATGCTCTGATATTGCTAAAGACTTAGCCCATCAGAAAAATACCTACTGACGATTTTGGTACATGTGAGGGGGGTGGGGGTGAGGCAGCCATCAATCCACAGCCTACATTGTTCAGTGCAATCTGGGGCTTGAAGATCCTCTCTGGTGGGAGCAGAGACTCATTACCATCTGAAACTCGCACAGAAATCATTGCCACAATGGCATGTACGCTTATAAATAAAATAATTCTAGCCTATTCTGAATCAGTTTATAATGCTGATGGATAGCCATGTATCTTTTATAAAATTTAATTATGCAAGTGTTCAAATGAGATGATCTCTGCAGATTCAGTGCACACAGCAAGCCTTAGCAATAAAAGAAACCTCCACATCATTCATTTATTCCCCCTCTGACTTTGTATATTCTTTTTCTTTATTCTCCTGTGGGCACTTCGCTAATCTTTTTTCCTGGGATCTATTTATTTTTTGAAAATGCAGGAGTGAAAATTGATGAATTGACCTCCTGCTTTAAGTTGAGCATAAATTAATAAAATATTTTTACAATTGATTTAACCTACAAGTTGAAACTGAATTCTTCACCAACAAAAGGAGGATTCCAATGCCTTTCAATAAAGAATTCAACAGCAAATAGTTGTGGGTAAAGGTTCTGGTTTCAAAATGAGTCTATCATCTTCTTATTGATAGATGCTCTACCTTTCATCTGGGTTCCCTAGAAAGGAAAAAAGGTGCAATTGCTATAAAGAGTCAAGCATTTTGTTTAATATTTGTTGAATTCTTACACATAGCAATTAGCTGTTCATTTTTTTTCTTTTCCTTCCACTCCACCCACTTCAATTTTCTTTCCTCCCTCCTGAAGTTGTTGACTGAAGATGTGATGAACAAAAGGAAGAATTTTCTTATCTACTGCAATGTCATTACTTCCAAAAGTGCTTCAGTGCCAATTACTTAATTTTGTGTGGTAACTGTTGTTTTTTAGGCATGCAACATGCGCACAGCAAGGTACCACAGACAGCAACACAGTGCTTCTGTGAGCACCCTTAATGCTTTGGTGCTATGCCAGCATGACCTTTTTTTTAAGTGTGATCTAGGATTGCGAATGGTGCCAGACCACCTCATTGTGCAGGCTGTCACACCTAAGCCCCAATCCTGTCCTCGTCCTTATCCTCATCCACCGGCACAGATGTTTTGGCAGCAGTTTCTGGATGACAATCAAGAGTAAAAACCATGACTGATTTTCCCTCTCACAGTTGTTGTCCTCACTGTAGTGGCTTAACTCAGTACAAGCTGGGGAACAAGCTCGAGATCTTTTGGCTGTACAGCTTAGTCTTGTCCTGCATGGAGCCTTTACCATTCCATGCAATATCTGCATCTCAAGGAGCAAACATCACTGAAGCTACAGACAAGCAGAAAAAGGTCCCTATCGTCATGAATAATTTCCTTTATGCAGAAAGTTAAATTAATTTTACAGACAATGAATGCTGCCTGTTGGAGCATCAAGATCAGTTGTTTTATTACCTTACTACCTCTTATTTGATCTATATCAATAGATATGAAAACTGTATCTCACTGGGACTCGGGATAAACCTGCGTGACTTATTACTTTCTTTACACATCAGAACTCGAGATGGTGTTCCTTGTTCTGCTATGCATAGCCAGCCAGAGCAAGTTTCAAATGCTGAAGCAGCATTATTCAATTTGTGTTTGTTTCTAAATGGCTTTGATCCTGTCTTGATGGTGTTGTCTGTTGCAGGAGAACAGTCCAGAAAAGGGAGAACAAATGAAAGAAAGAAAGAGTTGAAAAGGATTATCAGTAATGCTCCCTCTTTACAGACTGTGGGAATGGATTGTTTCAAGTAAACAAGCAGATAATGAAAGGCCTGCATTTATGTAGCACCTTTCACAACCTCAGGATGTCCCAAAGTGCTTTATAGCCAATGAAGTACTTTTGAAGTGTGGTCACTGTTGTAATGGCCTTTCTTCATATCTGAACCGAGACATTGCATGGCATGGGTTATTTGACTATGGAGGGCATCACAGTAGAATCCAATTTTATTCTTACCAGCATTCTCACTTCTGGGTCAGGAGGTCGTGGATTCGAGCCCCACTGCAGGATTTTACACTGACACTTCATTCCAATATTGAGGAGGTGCTGTCGTTTGGATGGCACGCTAAACCAAAGCCCAATTTGCCTGTTCAGATGCATGTCAATGATCCCACCTGTCAAAGAACATCTCCTGGTGTTCTAGCCTACATTTCTCTCTCAATAACTATCACCATAATTGGTCATTCATCTGATTGTTATGTAAAAATTGACAGACACATTTGACTATAAAACACTTCAACAAAGTTATTCATTGGCTGTGAAGTGCTTTGGGATTGTCCTGAGGACGTGATAAGGTGCCATATAAATTTATTTATTTGCAGCACTTTCCAGCAGGGGTCACTCCAAGCTATTTGGCCAGCTTAGAATGCACTGCATCCTGCCCTGTGCACAACATACAACTACGGATTTGGCATGTCGAGTTCATGTTTTTTGTGTACTTTTAAAAATTCATTCTTGGGTTGCAGGCATCACTGGCAAGGCCTGCAATTATTGTCAATCCCTAGCTGCACTGAGGAGGTGGTGGTCGGCCTTTTTGAGCCACTGTAGTCAGTGTGGTGAAGGTGAGTGGTTTAATAAATCTGAATGGCTTGCTGGACCACTCCAGAGGACATTTAAGAGTCAACCACATTGGAGTGGGACTGGAATAAAAACAGAAATTGCTGGAAATACTCAGCAGGTCTGACAGCACCTGTGGAGAGAGAAACAGAGTTAACGTTTCAGCCCTGAAACGTTGGCCGGAATTTTACCAGCCCTCTGGAGACAGGCTGGGAGACGGGAAGGCTCATAAAATGGCAGCAGAAAGCGCCAGTAGGGAAGCTCAACGTTATCCTACTGCCTCAGGATATTCCCAGAAGTGGGAACAACAGCGGCATAGCTGCCTGCCAACCGGAGACGGGTGGCCAATTAATTCAATTAAGTGGCCAATTAACAGTCACTTTACTCCCCTGCTGGCATTTTACCAGCATCAAGACAGATTTCTGCCATGTGGGAAGACTGCCAGGTATATTGAGGTGGCCTCCCTGTGGCTTTCTGGGGAGGAGTGGGGCCTTCCTTCTGGCCGCTCCATGGCCCATGGAGGGGTCCCCTCCTGGTGCCAATGGCTGCCCCCCGTGGCTGGAGGGTTCAGCCCTCTGATCACCAGGGCCTGCCTACCTGGCCCCAGCATGTTATAAAAATTTCTTACCTGCCATTTGAGGGAGCCTCAACATGGAGGTGCCCTCTGCATCTCCCAGCAGCCTCAGCAGTGGCCACCTCTATCGGTGGTGCTGCCAAGGTTGTCAAGCTGCCAGCCCTCTGATTGGGTCGGCAGCTCTGAGAGACTGTTAATTGGTCACCGCTGGTAAAATTGCCCCTGTGGGAATCCTGCCATCTGCCTGCGCAAGCTCGGGACTTCCTGGACTCGTGTAAAATCCCTCCCGTTAACTCTGTTTCTCTCGCCACAGATGCTGCCAGACCTGGTGAGTATTTCCAGCACTTTCTGCTTTTATTTCAGATTTCCAGCAGCCACAGTATTTTGCTTTTGTATTGGTGAGGGACTGGAGTCACAGTTAGGCTGACCAGCTAAAGATGGCAAGATTCCTTCCCTGAAGAACATTGGTGAACCAGTTGGATTCTTACAACACACCTAAAGCTTCAAGATCACTTTTACTGATACCAGCTTTTTATTTCCAGATTGCTTCAGATGAATTCAAATTCTCATGGTAGGAACTCATGTTCTCTAAATTATTAGTCCAGGTTTCTGGATTACTGGTCCAGTAATTTAACTGCTACACTACTGTACCCTTAGCATAACAGTAATATATTGTACTCCAGTGTGATACTGGAGTCAAGACATCATTTCAAGATGGGTCTACCCTACCTTGGATAAGTATTAGCATAGACAACCTTTGGCATTCTATATCGGGAATGTTATATCGGGAATGTTACATAGACTTCCTTTATACTTGCACCAGTGTGAATACAGCAGCTAAATTCTAGCAGAACCCTTCTAGTTTTCATATACCAGCATCTAAGAGTTCAGCAAACACTTATAAAAGGTGAAATACATTACTAGGAACTGCAGTGAATCGGTCCCAGCTTATGAAGTCAAAAGGATCACAATGATCAAGCTTTCTCCCACAGGGAGCAGAGGTTAAGTCAAGTTGAGCAGAAATAATACACAAAATAACAACCAAAAATACAATCTGTTATAATTCAAATTATAATAGCTTTCAGGGAACAACTGAAAGAGGAAGAGCAGAAAGGCATATCTTTCTTTAGAAAGGCTTTCACTGAAGCAATTTTATTTTTAAAAAGATTGTACCCTGATATAACCCTCAGTATTCTAAATTGCAATTAGATATTAGCAGAAGGTATTTTATTTACAATGAACAAAGATCCAATTTTATGCATGTCTTCTTATTTCCTCTGCAAATTTTCATCAACTTCCGAGACACAGTTATTACATTACTGAACTCATATTAAAACCGACCTGTGAGATGGTTATTGGGTTATATTTCAAAGTGTACTATGGCAACATTTATATTCTCACTTTATGTTCCCTATCATTGTATTTTTCTGTTTCTTACTTTCTATCCCATTGATATATATTATTTGGCCTTGATAAAATTTACATCAAAAGCAAGAAGTTACAAGAGATCTGTCCGTGGATTCCCCTCTCTCACCCTACCCCCCACCATACAGAGACTGCAATGCATCAGATTAGAAATCATTGTCAAATATGGTAAAGTACATGTAGGTCGATACATAAAGATCTAATTAACATTATATTTATGAGGACTGTATCACAGACTATTAACAATGCTATGACAAATGTTATAAATTAAATATTTATTACAGTATGTTTTATTCCACATTTGTGAATATGCTTCCCTTCATTATAAATGCTTGCCGTCTGGAACTATTTGTCTTGACTGTTGCTGAAGCATTACCCTTGCTATTCTTTTTCAACAAAGAAGTGCTATTCAGTAAACATCAGTAGATGATGAAACAGCAAGGCCATTAACATTTATGCAGCTTTGTATCTTTATGGAAAATAAGAAAAATATGTTTACAAATGAAACCTCAATAATCCATGTCCTTTGGCTTTGACTGCAGTTCATATTTTTTTTGAAAAGGCCTTAATTGGAACAGTATGCATTAAATGAAGTTTTCATAACATGGGCCCTTTATTCCCTGGACCTTCTCCATGTTGATTCTCTAAGCAGTAAAATTATTAAAACCATATATTACAGCAAGCTTGAATACATTTCTTTGGGGTTCATTACACTTTTATTTCAATGCTATCTGGGTTTTCTTTCATTAATCTATTTAGTGAGGTTCTTGCCAACAACATTGAGTTTCAGTCACAAATGATCTTCAATTTTAAAGCTGTATTTTTCAACTATTTAGAACAAAAATTACTTCAGAAGAATTAATTAAAAGTATAAATTTCTGAACTAAATCTCCTCCCTACCACACTATAAATAATGCGTTGCTGAAGATATTAGATTAGAAAATAATATAGAATGGAAACACATTCTATTCCAATTTAGGACTGTTGAATGACCCCCAGCTTATTGAGGACATGAGCTGTTTATGGGCTGATGGCTCACTTTTGATATCCATAAGCCGCACCCTTTGTCTCCTGTGTCAGGTAAAGTTAGACTTTCTGTTCTTTAAAGAGGGTTGGCGCAATTGGTTAAGTTGCATGTCTTCAGTGCACATAACCTCCAATAGTGCATCTCCTCTTCATCTCCTCCATGTCCCTTAATAAGGCAATATGAATATCACTTGTTTTAATATACACTCTCCTATGTTAACCATAAGTGCTGTTTACTGCTACCTTTGATGACCCTTTTGCCCTTCTTTAACTGTAGCATTCTTGTTCCATTCTGTCTGTTTTCAAAAGGAACACCTCCACACCCAGTGCTGCCTGTAAGAAGCTTAACATCTTCTTTGGTGTCAAACGCTTACTTCCCTCCCAACCACGAATCTCTTAGGTAGTCCAGGTCTGTACAAGGCATGAACACTACTCCTGTATCTTTTAGATTTTTTTTAATAAGAGTTCAAGGTGAACAGACAAGATCATAATGCAGCACCTTTTCAAAGTTGTGAAGATTAAAGGAGAAGACTGTCATGGAAGTGTAGTTTTTTTTTCTGTTTAAAACAGTGTGCCTTTAAAAATCAAGTGTGCCAGCTGCACCTGTTTCCTGGGCCATAGCAGGAGAGAGGGAAGGTCACATAGTGTTCTGTAACTTTTAACTGTGTGTAAAAACTGGCTAAAAACAGTTTAAACTGGAGACAAATGAAGTGTGCTGTACACTGAAAAGAAGCTGTCTATATCTCAGCAGAGAAAATCTACATTGAGCTCAGACTGTGTTTGCCTAAGGAGAAATAAACCCCTAAAAAAGAACAATTTGCATTACTGGAGGTAGTAAAATTCCGTTTTACTTCGAAACTCTAAGCAGTCTGCTACAGAAGTAACTCTCTCTATTGCCTATTTGTGTTTGCTGGAATTCTCAGTAAAGATTTACCAAAAGACTGCCAGTTTTAAAATCCAAGTAGACCCATTGCTGTGCTTCTCGTTGAAAGAACTGTGTGACGCCTGCTGCAGCAGAAATACTTTGAATCCCTATCTATTAAAAACTGTTTCCTTGAATTCGCCTGGAGACTTTGAGTGGCATCTGGTTATTCTACTCTGGGATACCTCATCAACTGGGAATGTAATTTACCCGAACTTACAACCCAGCTACTTATTTTATTCCTAAGAAATACTATTTTTTAAACCGGTTAACTGTTAGTTTTTGAATGTATGTCTGTGAGCATGGGGATTAAGTTAAATAAGAAGTTGCAAGGCCTTTAGATATAAATTTATCTTAACAGTGTTAAGATTTAGTTTGTTTTAATAAATAGTTAATTTGTTGTTGTCTAAAGATATCTGGTTTAGTGTATTTTATTCTGGGGCTCAATAAAGTGTTTAATTTGGTTGATTTCCAGTTAGGTGGGAAAATTTTAATAATATGCTGCAACCTGTGGAGTATTGGGACTGAATTGACAGTGCATTGCTCCTGCCTCGGTCGTACCAAGACGAAATCAATCAAGAAAATTCTTTAGAAGTGCAAATTGCACCAAAGGACTAGAGGGTTGTGAATGTTGCATCCTGTTTCTAAAAGGGGAAAGGAATAAGCCAGCTAACCATAGTCTAGGTAGCCTTATGTTTGGGGTAAGAAAACTGATGGAGACCATAGAACGAAGTATCATTAATAAGTGCTATAGATGTGGATTTAAGCTGCAGTTGCCAAGCTGAGAACAGAAGCTCTAGCTCAGATGTCAGCAAGGAGGAAAGGAAGAGGGCTGGAAGAACAGAGGATGTGTGCACTGAAGTTGTGTAATCTGAAGTACGAGTTGATTGACCAATTGTTTTAATCCTCCTGAAAAAGCATAGAGTCTAACTTCATATAACTGTGGAGACAATGTTCAAATTTATGTTAGTACAAATGAGCCTTCAGCTCATAAATAGCTCCTGTTTACACTGTTTGGCTCCTGGCTGGCTGAAACTTCAACTGTCCTGTTTAGGAGAGCTTTTTGCATGAATGGATATGCAATGGGCAGAGATTTCTTCCAACAGTTTAAATATTTAGAGAGCAAGAACAAGAGAATCCCTGCTCTCTTAAACATTTAAGTTCAGGTCGGGTTGATTTACAAAGCATCCAGTAGGTCTACTGTTGGCGGCTGTGCTTTCAGCTGTCTAGACCCTCAGCTCCAGAATTCTGTCCCTAAACCTGTCCACCTCTCTATCCTCTAAGACTGCCTTCAAATCTACCTCTTTGGCCAAGCTTTTGGTCACCTGTCCTAATGTTTCCTTCTTTGGTTGAGTGTCAATTTATGTCTGATAATATTTCTGTGAAGTGCCTTGGGACATTTTGCTGTGTTAATGGTGCTATATAAATGAAAATTGTTGTTATTGTCCAACCATGTTTGACATCACACTGGATTTACATCCCATGTGGTACCAAACTGAAATGGTGAGAGAATATTCATTCCAGTGAGTCTCAGTTAGCTTTGTTATCCAGCTTAGGTTAGGCCTCGATTTATCCTGGAATAGTAATGTGAATGTAAAGTGGAAATTGCTTGAAACCAATTAAAATGACAATGTAAATGCACCATAGGGCCAATCAGGCAAGTTAACAACAACAACTTATATTTATATAGCGCCTTTAATGTAATAAAACATCCCAAAGTGCTTTACAAGAGCATTATAAAACAAAGTATGACACTGAGACACAAAAGGAAATATTAGGTCAGATGACCAAAAGCTTGGTCAAAGAGGTAGGTTTTAAGGAGTGAGTTAAAGGAGTAAAGTGAGGTGGAGAGGTGGAGTGGTGTCGGGAGGGTATTCCACAACGTGGTACCTAGGCAACTGAAGGCATGGCCACCAATGGTGGAGCGATTAAAATCAGGAATGTCCAAGAGGCCAGAATTAGAGGAGCGCAGATATCTTGGAGTGTTGTGGGGCTGGAGGAGATTATAGAGATAGGGAGGGGCGAGGCCATGGACGGATTTGAAAACAAGGATGAGAATTTTAAAATTTTGACCAAGAGCTCAGGGATGATAGCGGAATGGGACTTGGGGCAAGTTAAGACATGGGCAGCAGAGTTTAGGATGAACTCAAGACCTGAGATTAGAATGTGGGAGACCAGCCAGGAGTGAATTGGAATAGTCAAGTTTAGAGGTAAAGAAGGCATGGATGAGTGTTTCAGCAGCACATGAGCTGAGAAGGGGCGGAGGCGGGCAATGTTACGGAAGTGGAAATAGGCGGTCTAAGTTATGGCTCGAATATGAGGTCGGAAGCTCGTCTCGGGGTCAAATGTGACACTAAGGTTGCGAACTGGCTGGCTTAATGCCAGGGAGAGGAATGGAGTTGGTAGCTGGGGAATGGAGTTTGGAGCGGGGACTGAAAACAATGCCTTCAGTCTTCCCAATACTTAATTGGATTAACACAGATTTGCAAAGAGTAGATTTGTGCTTGACTAATTTAGTTTCCTCAAGAAAATCAGTATGGCATAAACAAAGGCGTTTTCAGCAAATGAAATATATTTGAACTTTGAAAAAGAACTTGATGAAGTATCACAGAGAGATATGTTGTGACGATTAAGACCCATCATGTTTAAGGTAATTTCGTGCTCAGCATGACTGTGAGCTCTTCTTCCATTGCCTCCGGGCTCACTTCTTTGACCAGGAGTCCCTCCCCCGACCAGAGGACCCATTCACCCGTCTCTAGCATTCTACCTCTACCTGGACCCCTCCCTCTGGCCTCTTACCCGCTCTTGATCTTTTCATTGAAAACTGTCGGCGAGACAACGGCCATCTCAATTTCTCTGCCCCCTCCCTCACTCTAACCTGCCCCCCTCTGAACTTGCCGCACTCCGTTCTCTCAGGCCTAATCCCAACATTGTCATCAAACCTGCAGATAAGGGTGGTGCTGTTGTTGTCTGGCGTCCCGACCTCTACCTTGCAGAGGCTCAGCGCCATCTCTCAGACACTTCTTCCTACTTCCCCCTGGACCATGACCCCACCACCAAACGTCAAGCTACTGTCCACAGAACTGTAACTGATCTCATCTCCTCTGGAGATCTTCCCTGCACAACTTCCAACCTCATAGTCCTGCAACCCCAGACAGCCCACTTCTACCTCCTTCCCAAAACCCACAAATAGTACTGTCCCGGTAGACCCATTATTTCAGCCTGTTCCTGCCCCACTGGACTTATTTCTTCCTATCTTGACCCTATCTTTTCTCCCCTGGTCCAGTCTGTTCCCACCTACATCTGTGACTCTTCTGACGCCCGACGTCATTTTGACAATTTCCAGTTTCCTGGCCCCAACAGCCTCCTCTTCCCTAGTATACAGGAGCCTTTTTTTTATTCATTCATGGGATGTGGGCTTCGCTGGCTAGGACAGCATTTATTGCCCTCCCTAATTGCCCTTGAGAAGGTGGTGATGAGCTGTCTCTTGAATCGCTGCAGTCCATGTAGGTAGGTAGACCCACAGTGCTGTTAGGAAGGACATTCCAGGATTTTGACCCAGCGACAGTGAAGGAAGGGCCACATAGTTCCAAGTCAGGATGGTATGTGGCTTTGAGGGCAACTTGCAGGTGCTGGTGTTCCCGTGCAACTGCTGACCTTGTCCTTCTAGGTGGTAGAGGTCGTGGGTTTGGAAGGTGCTGTCTAAGGAGCCTTGGTGCCTTGCTGCAGTGCATCTTGTAGATGGCACACACTGCTGCCACTGTGCACGGTGGTGGAGGGAGTGAATGTTTGTAGATGGGGTGCCAATCAAGCGGGCTGCTTTGTCCTGGATGGTGTCAAGCTTCTTGAGTGTTTTTGGAGCTGCACCCATCCAGCAAGTGGAGAATATTCCTTCACACTCCTGACTTGTGCCTTGTAGATGGTGGACAGTCTCTGGGGAGTCAGGAGGTAAGTTACTCGCCGCAGGATTCCTAGCATCTGACTTGCTCTTGTAACCAAGGTATTTATGTGGCTACTCCAGTTCAGTTTCTGGTCAATGGTAGCCCCTACGATGTTGATAATGGGGGATTCAGCGATTGTAATGCCATTGAATTTCAAGAGGAAATGGTTAGATTCTCTTTTGTTTGAGATAGTCATTTCCTGGCGTGAATGTTACTTACCATTTATCAGCCCAAACCTGAATATTGTCCAGGTCTTGCTGCATTTCTACACGGACTGCTTCAGTATCTGAGGAGTCATGAACGATGCTGAGCATTGTGCAATCATCAGCAAATATCCCCTCTTCTGACCTTATGATTGAAGGAAAGTGAAGCAGCTGAAGATGGTTGGGCCTAGAACACTACCCTGAGGAACTCCTGCAGTGATGTCCTGGAGCTGAGATGACTGACCTCCAACAACCACAACCATCTTCCTTTGCAGTAGGTATGACTCCAGCCAGCGGAGGGTTTCCCCCCTGATTCCCATTGACCTCAGTTTTGCTAGGGCTCCTTGATGCCATACTTGGTCAAATGCTGCCTTGATGTCACTCTCACCTCACCTCTTGAACTCAGCTCATTTGTCCATGTTTGAACCAAGGCTGTAATGAGGTCAGGAACTGAATGGCCCTGATGGAACCCAAACTGAGCATTACTGAGCAGGTTATTGCTAAGCAAGTGCCGCTTGATAGCACTGTCTACGACACCTTCCATCACTTTACTGATGATCGAGAGTAGACTGATGGGGTGGTAATTGGCTGGGCTGGATTTGTCCTGCTTTTTGTGTACAGAACATACCTGAGCAATTTTCCCGATTGCCTGGTAGATGCCAGTGTTGTAGCTGTACTGGAACAGCTTGGCTAGGGGCGCGGCAAGTTCTGGAGCCTTGAACACTAAACTATTTTAAAGTTGATTATAATTTTGAAGGAAAGAGTGGTTAGTGGTGAGAAAGAGCATGAACTTACATAGCACCTTTCACAATCTCAGTATATCCCAAGGTGCTTTTCAGCCACTTTTTGAAGTGTGGTCACTGTTGAAATGTAGAAAGTGCAGCAGCCAATATGTCCACTACAGGATTCCACAAACAGAAATAATGAGCTCAGAATTATTTATTTTAAAATGATGCTGGTTGAGGGATAAATATTAGCCAGGGCTCTAAGGAAAACACCTTTGCTCTTCTTTGAAATAGTACCATAGTATCTTTTACATCCACTTGAGAAAACAAACAGGACATCAGTGCAACATCTCGTCTGAAAGAATGCATCGCCAATATTGCAAGATTCCCTCAGAACTGCACTGGAGTGTCAGCCAAGACCATGTGCTCCAAGCCTTTAGTGGGGTTTTAACCCGCACCCTTCCGACTCAGAGGTGAAAGTGCTACCACTGAGCCAAGGCTGACAAAGACAGAGCCCAATGTATAATTTGACAAACTCCTTTATAGAAGGAACGTTACCAAGTCTGAGGGGTTATAGTTCTGATAGAGGTTTTAAAGACTGCAGTCAGAGAATTTTACAGCATAGAATGAGGCTATTCAGACTCTCACATCTGTGCCAGCTCTCTGAAAATACTTGCCATTTAATTCCACTACTTTGCCCTCTCTCCAAACATTTAAAGATATTTTTTGTTCATTAAGATGGTATAGGAAAGGTAGGGACATGGGACTAAAGGATTGCTATTTCAGAGAGCCACACAACCACAAAGGGCCAAATGGCCTCCTCTGTGCTTGAATATTCTATGATTCTGTAAATTGATCGGAATTATATTTCCTCATTCCTGATATTACTAGAGCAGAGAAGATTAAAGGGAGATCTAATCAAAGTGTTTAAAATCTTTGAAAAAGTTTCCGAGTGTACACATGGAAGATAGCTTACTAAAATTATGGAAACTGGGATTTGTACTTGGAGCGTAAAGGGAGACATTAGAACATGTTTCTCCCACAAAGGGTTCTTGGGCGATGAAATGTATTCACTCAAAAGGCAATTTAAACCCAATCAATCACACTATTTGACAGAGATTTAAACATGAAGAAGCAAAAGATTAAAGGATATAGGGAATGAGTGGGAAAATGGGATCATATAGCTTGGAACTGCACAGTCATGATAGGTCAACTGGTTACCTTCCGTGCTGAAATTTCTATCACTCTATTCTTTAAAAAATCATGACTAAGTGATGCAAAACTTAGATTTGAAAAGCCTGAAGACTAATTGAGCATGGATTGATTGAAGGAAATAAGGAGTTCCACAGGGCCAAGGAAAAATCTTGAGCAGAAATGAGTCAAAATCTTAACATTAAAGACGCAGAGGTAAGCCAGTATTTAGAGATTTGGAGAAACAAAAGAATAAAGGAATTGCAATCTTTCTCCATTTCAGTGGAGAAAAATTGGATGGGTTCCTTTATAAGTGAGTTCTTTGACCCATCAATTTTCTGGTATTTAGTGTACAAAATGATTCAGTGCAGTGCCGGTGCAGATCCCCTCATAAGTTAATTATACCTGTTTCCCCATGACTAGTCAGCAACAACAGGTTTGATATTTTGGCAGGGACCACCTATATACCTGTACATACCTGAACACCTTCACTGAATTAAGCCACTGCATGAAAATGGATATGGTTCAATTTGTCAACTCTGTTGGTGGTCTGTGCTGTGAAGCATCGTCTTCCTCATGATTGGCTAAATCCCACCACCAATGTATTGACACAAAAATAATAGCCAAATATACCAGAGGGGTTTAAGAATGTAAAAATTAGTACAAACTGCCAACAATATTGAGTGCTCATTTCCAGAGGTCCTATACTCATATTTGTGGATTTGTCTCTAATTTTGCTTGAAAATTACATTAACCCTTGTTAATGTAATGCTCAAATTTTAATACAGTAGACAAATCTAATGGTATGTCCAAATTTAAATACAACTAAACTTGCATTTATATAGCACTTCTGACATAGTAAAATGTCTAGCATCACCCTGGAACCAACTCAATTCCTAAAGAACCTGCGTACCTACCTCCCAAGCTCGAGAGTCACAATTTGGTCATTAAACAACTGATAAGTAAGCTAGAATCCATGTTGGGTGAACAAACGTTGCCAGGAATTCTAACTGGATGACATGGCAAGCAGCAGAACGCACCATGGACACACACCACATTTCATCAAACAGCAGCTCCATTCGCTGCAGTGTTTCAGCATCAAATACTTGCTTCTGTACAACCCAATGAAGGTTTGATATACAAACACATTTCTATATACTTAATCCAAATACTGATGTGAATGAATATTTTCTTTAATGTTTCTTTTTAAACTGTGCAGAACTATAACACGAAACACGGGGGCATCCACCATTATGTTAATTTGTTATCCCACTATTCAAAATACCAGGCATCTGTAAAAAGTGTTAAGTGTCAGCCAAGGCTCAGTTGGTAGCACTCGTCGCTGTGTCATAAAGCTGTCGCTTCAAGACCCACTCCAGAGACTTGAGCACAAACTTTCAGTTAACACTCCACATCAGTACTCCAGGTGAAAATTGGCTGCTGCATTTCCTACATTATAGCAATGACTGTATTTCAAAAGTACTTCATTGGCTGTAAAGTGCTTTGGGAGGTTGTGAAAGGTGCTTTATAAATGTAAGCTTTCTTTCTCCCTTTTTCTTTCACGGATGCTTGCAACACTAAATTGCCCTTTGTGGTGCCATTCAATGTATCATTGATAGACATTGCTACACATGCATCTTTGCTGTGAGTAAAAGAGAGATAAATTGACTAACTCTCAATTCCAGTCTAATTATGGCATGACCACAATCCTGCTAATTTTAAACAGTTCTGATGAAAGTTCATTGACCTGAAATATTAACTCAGTTTCTGTCTCCATAGATGCTTCCTGACCTGCTGAGTATTTCCAGCACTTTCTATTTTTACTTCAAACATTCTCGAGTAACCCCTTGCAAAGGTGTTTCCGCTCTTTGTTGCAATCAAGGAATAAATAAGCGCATGCAATCAGGAGCAACATTACATGTACTTTCAGACATCTTAGTGTTTCCAAGAACAAGTCTAAACTGATTTTGTAGCTCCACTGTGTTTTGTAGGACTTCTGCTTTTTTCTGTGCTTTACTAATAAGCTATTTAACGTATTATCATCTGGCATTGCTTCATCAGTAAATGGGCTATTACTAGTCTCCTCAACAAAACCATTTGTTCCATTTCCCAGAGGCTTAGTTCCTGGTTCTTTACAAACAAAGAACTGCAATTCTTGTACTCTTTAGCATTCACCAGCTGTTACACTATGTCAATGAACTCCAGTAAGAAACAGCTGAATGAAAATCTGGCTAAGGAGGAAATTGAAAGTTAAAAAGAGTAAATGCAGACAGAAATAGACAAGTATTCTAAGGCGGGCATGGCCAACCCCCAGTCCATGTGTCAAAACCGGCTTGCTTCACAATTACAAACAGCCCGTTAAGCAGCTCCTGAATAAAGAACAACCTAAAGAATAGGCAGATACAGCTGATCAGTCAGTGGGGCAATGTTCCCTGTAAGCTGTAGACACGTGCAGCAACTCAGAAGGTATTGCACTGACAGCTCACAAGCTGTCTCATTTTTGATAATGTGCATGGGCAGCCGTGCAAAAAAATTTAAAGGAGGAGAGGAGGAAAGAACAAAAGGGAAAGCTCGTGATAGAGTGGAAGGCAGGAAAGGTTACATTACCAAAGGGGTGATGGTGCAAGGCGAAAGGGAATGGTAATGGGACAAATAAGGAACAACATTAACTCTGTTTTTCTCTCCACAGATGCTGCCTGACCTGCAAAGTATTTACAGCATTTTCTGTTTTTATTTGCAAGTAGTCTGGTTCAGCCTGTGAGAGTAGCCAGCGGGGAGATCCGTGGTGAGGGATTAGAGTTTGTGGCAGTGGCTGAAGACAATGGCTTCGATCTTCCCCATGTTTAATTGGAGGAAATTGCAGCTCATTCAGGACTGAATGTTGATCAAACAGTCTGACAAAACTGAGGCAGTGGAGAGGATGCAAGAGGTGGTGGTCAGTTTGAGCTGGATGTCATCAGAGTAGCTGTGGATCTGACGCATGTATTTGGATGATGTTGCCGATGGCAACATGAGAAATAGGAGGGGAACCTCCAGAGGTAACCGTGCAGGGGCAGGAAGAGAAGCAATGCAGGAGATTCTTTGGCGAAGACCAGATAAGTCAGAGTGCAATCAGGCGAGGGCAGTCCCACCCAGCTATATTATAGAGGAAAGTCATTGGAGGAGGATGGTGTAGTTAAGAGTATCAAAGACTGCAGAGAGATTGAAAAGGACAAGGAGGGATAGTGCACTATGGTTATAGTGACATAAGATGTGATTTGTAACTCTGCTTAGAGCTGTTTCAATGCAAAGAAGGAAACCTGATTGGAGAGATTCAAAGATTGAGCTGCAGGGAATCAAATTTGAGAGACAACACACGTTCAAGGACTTCAGAAAGGAGGAAAGGGAGTTTGAAGATGGGGCAGTAGTTTGCAAAGACAGAGGTGTTGATGACGATAGATTTGAAATGGAGAAGAACAGTATTTGAGAATAGTGAGCCATTTCCAATGTCAGCTAGCATGGAGTCCAGGAAGGAAAGTTGCCTCATCAGCAGTTGTGGAAATATGGTCAAGAGCAGGGGGTAGCCTCGTGGACGAGGTGAGCTTGAAGAGGACATATGAGAGAATCTTAAGAAATACATGGATTCAAGCCTACGTCAGGGGAACCTTAGGGGACATTTGGCTGGTGGGAAAGCAAAAGGGAAGGATGTACCTTAAGCAACTGAATAAATGGCTCCAATCTTGGTGAAAAGGAAGTCCGTGAACCCCTCACACTTGTTGGCTGAAGTTGAGGAGTTTGAAGTGACAGTTGGTAATGGAGAAAAGCAGCCTGGGCTTATCATGACTTTCCAGGATGAACTGGTGTAGTGAGCAGTTTTGGCAAAGGAGAAAAAGGCCAGATTGTGCTTGATCTGGTCAAGCAAGTTCCTGTGATGAGTGGCTAAACCAGTTGTGCATCATGCACATTCAAGTCTGCGCCTGTTGTACTTAAGGGAGCGAAGATGAGGGCCTTATCAGGGGAAACAACCAGGGCAGGAGAGAGTAAGGATTTTATGGTGAACAGAGGCATCAAAGACAGAGGTAATAGATTTTGTCGCGTGTGGGGAGGAGATGTGTACATTTACAGTAATATAAAAGGGGTAGATTTGCTGAACAATTTTTGAGTCATTTGATATTCAGGAAAGATAGGGAAGGAAAGAAAGGAGGGGGGTGTCAGTATTGATTAAGGAGAATATTACAGTGCTAGAGAGGGTGGTTGTCCCAGTGGAGTCAAGGACAGAATCTATTTGGTTAGAACTAAGGGCTAAGAACTAAGAGGTACCATTAGAATATGAGTATTTTCTATAGGGCGCCAACTAGTGGGAAAGATATAGAGGAACAAATTTGCTAGGAAATTACAGAGAAGTGCAAACATTATGGATTTGTTAAATTGGGGGACTTTATTCTTAGAGACTGGGATGGTAATAGTGTAAATGGTAGAGAGAGGGAAGAGTTTCTGAAGTGTGTTCAGGAGAATGTTCTATATCAGTATGTTTCCAGCCCAATGAAAAGAAGGCATTACTGGATCTGGTTCTGAGGAATGAGGTGGATCAAGTAGATCAAATGTCATACGAACATATGAATTAGGAGCAGAAGGAGGCCATTCGGTCCCTCGAACCTGCTCTGCCATTCAATAAGATCATGACTGATCTGTTTGTGTTTCAAATTCCACACTCCCATCTACCCCCGATAACTTTTAATTCCCTTGCCTCACAAGAATCTATCTACCTTCGTGTTACGACCAGGCAAGAGAGGGGTCTAGAGGTTCCCTCTCAGCCTTTGCCTGGTTTAACCGTAACCGGGTTTAATTTTAAAACACTGTGTTTTTAGCTCCCCCTCAGTGAATCCTTGTTTCAATTGCAAGGCAAAGAATTCAAATCAGACAGGTTTTCTTAGATTTAAACAAGAAAGATGGACAGCATGTACACGATAAACATACACACAGATAGAGACAGAAAAAGTAGAAAGAATAAAGAGGAAATGTTTGAGGCAATAGCTGGGTGTATTTACAGTCCTTTGAGTTCAATGTGGAATCTTTGGGTTGCCGGTAGGTCTTGTCGTTCATTGCACACTTTAACTTGTTTTGACGTAGAAATCTTTTCTCTCTTGAGGTTTAAGTGACTTCAATGGGTCTGGAGGTTTGTGAGAAAGCGAGAGACAGCCAGCCAGGAGAGAAGCTCTCTTGTTCCAGGTTCAGTTGCAATCTGCGGTCTGTCTTCAAACTGTCCTGTGAGCACAATTCTAACCCAGACCTGGGCCAGCAGATTAGTCATGTGACTCACTGTTTTGAACAAACTCCTGAACTTGTGGATTTCGAAGCTCTCTGTGGGGGTGGGGGTGGTGGGTGTTGGTAGCGGGGTTTAGGCTGTCTCTAACCCCGACAAGATGTGGATCACCATTGCCCAGCCCAATCTCTGTTAACTGAATCAGAAAGCAATTCTTTTGTCTCTCCAAGCACTGTCTCTTAGTATGCAAATGTCCTCCATCCCAAATGTCTGGGGATCTCTCTAAACAAGTCATTTCTTCACTCCAGCAATAGTTTAATATTAATGGTCATGTGACAAAATTAATATGGCTCATTCTTGGCAGGTGGGGTCTTCATGACAGTCTGCCTTAAAAAATTTAATGAACCCGCCTTCACCATCTTCTGAGAGAGAGTTCCAAAGTTGTACAATCCTCTGAGAGAAAAAACTTCTCCTCATCTCTGTCCTAATAAAAGGGTGACCTCTAGTTTTAAAACAGTGCCCCCTAGTTCTGGACTCACCCACAAGAGGAAACATCCTTTCCACATCCACCTTGTCAAGACCATTCAGGATCTTGGATACTTCAATCAAGTCTCCCTTCACTTTTCTAAACTCCAGTGAAAACAAGCCCAGTCTGTCCAACCTTTCCTCACAAGACAACCTGCTCATTCTGGGTATCAATCTAGTAAACCTCCTCTGAACTGCCTCCAACGCATTTACATCCTTCCTTAAATAAGGAGACCAAAACTGCACACAATATTCGAGATGTGGTCTCACCAATGCCCTGTATAACTGAAGCATAACTTTTATTTTCAATTCCTCTCTAAATAAAGGATAGCATTCCATTAGTCTTCTTTATTACTTGCTGTACCTGCATACAAACGTTTTGTGAGTCATGCACAAGAACACCTAGATCCCTCTGCACCCCGGAATTCTGCAGTCGTTCTCCGTTTAAGTAATACTCTGCTTTTTTTATTCTTCCTGCCAAAGTGAAGAACTTCATATTTTCCCACATTATACTCCATCTTCCAGATTTTTGCTCACTCATTCAACCTATCTATATCGGTCTGCTACCTCCTTATATCCTCTTCACAACATACTTTCCTAAGTATTGTTGTGTCATCTGCAAATTTAGCTACCATGCCATTGCTCCCCTTATCTAAGTCATTGATGTAAATTGTAAAAAGCTGAGACCCTAGCATAGAGCTCTGTGGGACTCTACTCGTCACATCCTGCCAATTAGAAAAGGACCCATTTATGCATACTCTCTGTTTTCTGCCAGCCAGCCAATCTTCTATCCATGCCAATGTGTCACCCCCTACACCATGAGCTCCTACTTTGCGCAGTAACCTTTTATGTGGTACCTTGTCAAATGCCTTCTGGAAATCCAAGTACGTCAACGGGTTCCCCTTTATCCACGGCGCATTTCACTCCTTCAAAGAACTCCAAATAATTGGTTAAACATGATTTCCCTTTCACAAAACCATGGGGACTATTCCCGATTACCTTGAGTTTTTTGAGTTTGCCCAGCTATAACCTCCTTAATGATCGATTCTAACACCTTCCCCACGACAGATGTCAAGTTAACTGGCCTAAGGTTACCTGTTTTCTGCCTCCCACCCTTCTTGAATATAGGGGTTCTATTTGCTACTTTTCAGTCTGATGGAACCTTTCCAGAATCTAGTGAATTTTGAAAAATTAACACCAACGCATCTACTACCTCATTAGCCACCTCTTTTAAAACCCTAGGATGAAACCCATCAGGACCCGGGGACTTGTCAGCCCGCTGCTGCTCAGTACCGCTTCCCAGTTGTTGTAATTTCCCCAGGTTCCTCTCTTCCTTCCACCTCATGATTTACAGCTATTACTGGAATGTTGTTTGTCTCCTCTTTCGTGAAGACAGAAGCAAAATATTTGTTCATTTCATCCGCCATTTCCTTATTATCTACTTTTAACTCCCCCTTCTCACTCTCGAGAGGACCAACACTGACTTTACTTACTCATTTCATTTTTAAATACCTGTAGAAACTCTTGCTATCCGTTTTTACATTTCTAGCTAGTCTCCTCTCATACTCTAATTTCTTTCTCCTGGTTCACCTTTAGTCATTCTCTACCATTCTTTACATTCTGGTCAATCATCTGACCTGCCACTCATCTTTGCGTAATTGTATGCTTTTTCCTTAAGTATGATGCTTTCCTTAACTTCTTTAGTTAACCACAGATGGTGGGTCCTCCCCTTAGAATTTTTCTTTATAGTAGGAATATACTTATTCTGAGTATTCTGAAATATCCCCTTTAATATCTGCCACTGCTTCTCTAATGTCTGCCACTGCTTCTCTCTAGTCAGTAGGGGAACCTTTAGGGCACAGCGATCATAGTATCATAATGTTTAGGTTAGCTATGGAAATGGACAAGGAGTAAAAATAATAAATTGGGGGAGGGCCAATTTCAATGGGGTGAGAACGGATCTGGTCCAGGTAAATTTGAATCGAAGATTTGCAGGCAAGACAGTAACAGAACAATGGGCTGCCTTTAAAGAGGAGATAGTTTGGGTACAATCAAGGTACATTTCCATGAGGGGGAAAGGTAAGACAAACAAAGCCAGAGCTCCGTGGATGATGAAAGTGATAGATAGTAAGATGAAACAGAAAAAGGGTGCATATGACAGATCTCAGGTGGATAATACAAGTGAGTACCAGGCTGAATACAGAAAGTTCAGAGGGGAAGTGAAAAAAGAAATAAGAGCGCAAAGAGAGAGTATGAGAAGAGACTGGCAGCTAACATAAAGGAAATCCAAAAATCTTCAATAGATTTATAAATAGGAAAACGTGGTAAAAGAAAGAGTGGGGCCAATTAGGGATAAAAAAGGGGATTTATGTTTGAAGGCAGAGGTCATGGCTGAGATACTTAATGAGTATTTTGCATCTGTCTTTGCCAAAGAAGAAAATGATACCAAAGTCATAGTGGAAGAGGAGTAATATGAGACACTGGATGGTCTAAAAATTGATAAAGAGCAGATATTAGAATGGCTAGCTATATTTGAATTTGATAAGTCACCAGGACTGGATCAAATGCATCTGAGGATGCCGAAGGACGTAAGGGTGGAAATTGCAGAGGCACTTGCCTAAATCTGCCAATCCACTTTAGATACAGGGGTGTTACCAGAGCATTTGAGAATTACAAATGTTACACCCTTGTTCAAAAAAGGGTGTAAGGATAAGCCCAGAAACTACAGGCTATTCAGTTTAACCTTGGTGATGGGAAAGCTTTTAGAAACAATAATCCAGGACAAGATTAACAGTCACTTGGACAAATATGGATTAATTAAGGAAAGCCAGCACAGATTTGTTAAAGGCAAATTGTGTTTAACTAACTTGCCTAAGTTTTTTGATGAGTAGTACCAGATGATTGGAGGGTGGCAAATGTTGTTCCCTTGTTCAAGAAAGGGAATAGGGATAACCCTGGGAATTATAGACCAGTCAGTCTTACGTCGGTAGTGGGCAAATTATTGGAGAGGATTCTGAGAGACAGGATTTATGGTTATTTGGAAAAGCATGGTTTGATTAGAGACAGTCAGCATGGCTTTGTGAGGGGCAGGTCATGCCTCACAAGCCTTATTGAATTCTTTGAATATGTGACAAAACACATTGATGAGGGAAGAGCAGTGGATGTGGTGTATATGGATTTTAGCAAGGCGTTTGATAAGGTTCCCCATGGTAGGCTCATTCAGAAAGTAAGGAGGCATGGGATTCAGGGAAAGTTGGCTGTCTGGACACAAAATTGGCTGGCACATAGAAGTCAGAGGGTGGTAGTAGATGGAAAGTATTCAGCATGGAGCTCGGTGACCAGTGGTGTTCCACAAGGATCTGTTGTGGGACCTCTGCTCTTTGTGATTTTTATAAATGACTTGGATGAGGAAGTGGAAGGCTGGGTTAGCAAGTTTGCCGATGACACGAAGGTTGCTGGAGTTGTGGATAGTGTGGAAGGCTGTTGTAGGTTGCAACGGGACATTGACAGGATGCAGAGCTGGGCTGAGAAGTGGCAGATGGAGTTCAACCTGGAAAAGTGTGAAGTGATTCATTTTGGAAGGTCGAATTTGAATGTGGAATACAGGCTTAAAGACAGGATTCTTGGTAGTGTGGAGGAACAGAGGGATCTTGGGGTCCATGTCCATAGATCGCTCAAAGTTGCCACCCAAGTTATAGGGTTGTTAAGAAGGCGTATGGTGTGTTGGCTTTCATTAACAGGGGGATTGAGTTTAAGAGCGAGGTTATGCTGCAGCTCTATAAGGCCCTGGTTCGACCACACTTGGAATATTGTGTTCAGTTCTGGTCGCCTCATTATAGGAAGGATGTGGAAGCTTTAGAGAGGGTGCAGAAGAGATTTACCAGGATGCTGCCTGGACTGGAGGGCATGTCCTACGAAGAAAGATTGAGGGAGCTAGGGCTTTTCTCATTGGAGCGAAGAAGGATGAGAGATGACTTGATAGAGGGGTACAAGATGATGAGAGGCATAGATAGAGTGGATAGTCAGAGACTTTTTCCCAGGGTGGAAAGGGCTATCACCAGGGGGCATAATTTTAAGGTGATTGGAGGAAGGTTTCGGGGAGATGTCAGAGGTAGGTTCTTTACACAGAGAGTGGTGGGTGCGTGGAATGCACTGCCAGCGGTGGTAGTAGAAGCAGATACATTAGGGACATTTAAGCGACTCTGGGATAGGTACATGGATGATAGTAGAATGAAGGGTAGGTAGTTAGTTTGATCTTAGAGTAGGTTAAAGGTTCGGCACAACATTGTGGGCCGAAGGGCCTGTACTGTGCTGTACTGTTCTATGTTCTATGTTACAGAGAGGGTTGATGAGGGTAATGGGCTTGATGTGGTGTACATGGACTTACAAAAAGGCGTTTTATAAAGTGTCACATAACAGGCTTGTTATCAAAATTAAAGCCCATAAGGAACAGTGGCAGCATGGATACGAAGTTAGCTGAGTGATATGGAACAGAGAGTAGTGGCAAATGGCTGTTTTTTGGACTGGAGGAAGGTTATATAGTGGGGTTTCCCAGGGGTCAATATTAGAACCATTGCTTTTCTTGATCTATATTAATGACCTAGACTTGGGTGTGCAGGGCACAATTTAACAATTTGTGGATGACGCAAATCTTGGAAGTATTGTGAGATGTGCGGAGGACAGTAATAAACTTTAAGAGGACATAGACAGGCTGGTGGAATGGGTGGACACCTGGCAGATGAAATTTAATGCAGAAATGTGTGACGTGATACATTTTGGTAGGAAGAATGAGGAGAGGCAATGTAAAATAAAGCATACAATTCTAAAGGGGGCACAAGAACAAAGAGACTTGGGGGTATATATGCACAAATAGTTGAAGGTGGCAGGACAGGTTAAGAAACCGGTTAACAAAGGAATACAGGATCCTGGGCATAATAAATAGAGGCATAGCGTACAAAAGCAAGGAAATTATGGTGAATCTTTACAAAACACTGGTTCGGCCTCTAATGAAATCTTGTGTCCAATTCTGGGCACCATACTTTAGGAAGGTTGTGAGGAGATTTGACAGAGGCGTTTAAAATCATGAGGAGTCCAGACACAGTAGATAGGGAAAAACTGTTCCCATTGGCGGAAGGATAGAGAACAAAAGGGCACAGATGTAAGGTGAATGGCAAAAGATCCAAAGGCAACGTGAGGAAAAACGTTTTCATAGAGCAAATGCTTTGGATCTGGAACACACTACCTGAGAGTGTGGTGGAGGCAGATTCAATCGTGGCTTTCAAAAGAAAATTACATGATTATCTGAAGAGATCAAATTTGCAGGGCTACAGGGAAAAGGCGGGGAATTGGGACTAATTGAGTTGCTCTTCTAGAAAGCTGACATGGACATGATGGGCTGAATGGCCTGTGTTGTAACCATTCTGATTCTGATTTTTTTTTTAAATACACGATATATATAAAAGCTATTTATTTGGAAGAATGAGACAAAAGGAGTAATAAATCTCCCTGAAATCAAAAGCTTAACTTGTGTTTTTTTATATTTGTATTCTCTTTTTGGATAAGCCATTATAGTGCAAAAAATCTGCTCTTAAAAAATAATTCTTGACATATGGCCATTGCTGGCAGGGTCAGTGTTTATTGCCTATCCATGGTTGGCCTGATGTGGTGATACAATGGACTGGCTTGCTGGACCACTTCAGAGACCAGTTAAGAGTCAGCCATGTTGGGGTGGAGTCACATAGAGGCAGGAATCTTTCCCTAAAGGATATTAATGAATGACATTTTTTTTAAACTGAATTCACATTCTTAAACTGCCATGGTGGGATTTAAACTCACACTCGCTGGATTAGTTGTCCAGGCACTTGGATTGCTATTCCAGTAACATAACCAGCTGCACCACCATATCTGTTGGTAGGAGTGAGCTTCTTATGCAAAAAGGTGCTATCTTATTTCATACTTTGTAATGAGATTCCAGAGGACAAGAGATTGCTCTTTTCATAGAATCCACAGACCGAGGACTAACCTCTTGCCATTAACAGAACAGTCTGTGCTGCCTTTACTTTAGCGTCTACTGTCTTACATTGTCCATTTAATTTTGACCTACCTTTATTCCCTTTGATAACTTATGCATTACTGATACCTTTTAAGGTAATAGCAGCTAGAAGTTTCTACACTACAAGCTGATGTTATGCATCAATAGGCAATTATTGTGGGATCTCACAAGCAACACTGTTAAAGATCACAGATGTATAACTTTCCCTAAATATGAAGAGCAGAAGTTGTTCACACGGCAATGGGTCTGTGCAGCTGCTGTGTATTCATGGGTTACAGGGGTCATTGACTTGAACCACATGCACTGTCCAATGGCACACATCAGTTGTAAAAAGGTTTTGTTCAATGAACATGCAGGATGTGTGCAATACCCAAAATATGATCGAGGCTTTGGTCCTTCATTTTGAGCCAAATCACACTGTCACACATATTTGATAGAGATGACAGACTCCACTATTTTCTCCTAGAAGACGATACTTTCATCTTAAAATCATGACTGTTAACTCCAACCTATAATCTACCAGGTTTAGACGGACACTGGTACAACAGGCTAATAAATCAGCAGACAGAGAGAGGGAAAAGATAGATATTTTGTCTGCCTCTGGAGAGGTATAACATCTTCAGTTGAAAGAACAACACAAGAATTATGGTGCAACGTAAGCATATTCTAGGACTGATGGACGAATACAATAGTATATGCCCAATAGTATGCTCAAAATGCTTGCTGCATAAGGTTTTGGTGATGATCCCATATTCGGTGTAAAGGAACTAGTTGGTGCTTAATAAAGTAAACCCGAAAGTAAAATATTCTGAATTGCACTCTATGGTCTTTGGTCAGGGAGATATTTTGTAGAATTGTACGGTCATGTACAGATAATAGATAGATAAAATTGTACACCGTCTTTGCGAGGATTGAACCTGATAAGCCAAACAACCTTTCCTTATTCCACCATTTTTTAAGTTCTGGAGACTCCAGCAACATCTGTGGGCATCAGGGAGAATTTAAAAGCAAAAGACATTTTACTTGAAAATGTGGAAGCAGAAAATAACTGAACACCTGAATTGTTTAAATTGTCGAAAACTTGAACAAAGAAAAATAAAAGAAATATGACAGCAGCAATTATATTAATTAATTGTCATCTTCCCACTGCAATTCCCCACCAACTTTGTACTCAGTTGTCTAATTAAACAGAAAATCCAGCAAAAACATGCAATATGCAAAAATGACCATCCCTGGGTATGTCCTGTCCCACCAGGAGGACAGATACACCAGAGGTGGCGTGAAGTGGTGGGTGGGAGTGGCCTGGCAGTCCTCAACGTTGACTCCAGACCCCATGAAGTCTCATGGCATCAGGTCAAACATGGGTAAGGAAACCTCCTGCTGATTACCACCTACCCCACCTACCCCTCAGCTGTTGAACACCACTTGGAAGAAGCACTGAGGGTGGCAAAGGCACAGAATCTCCTCTGGTTGGGGGTCTTCAACATCCATCACCAGGAGTGGCTCGGTAGCACCACTATTGACCGAGCTGATTAAGTACTGACGAACATAACTGCTAGACTAGACCTGTGGCGGGTGCTGAGGGAACCAACAAGATGGATAAAGCTACTTGACTTCATCATTATCAATCTACTTTTCGCAGATGCATCTGTCATGATTGTATTGGTAGGAGTGACCACCGCACAGTCCTTGTGGAGACAAAGTCCCATCTTCACACTGAGGATACCCTCCAACATGTTGTATGGCACTACCACTGTGCTAAATGGGATAGATTCAGAACAGATCAAGCAGCTCAAAACTGGGCATCCATGAGGTGCTGTAGGCCATCAGCAGTAGCATTGTATTCATCCTCAATCTGTAACCTCATGACCTGGCATGTCCTCTACCAATATCTTAAAGCCAGGGAATCAACTCTGGTTCATTGAGGAATGCAGGACAACATGCCAGGAGCAGCACCAGGCATACCTAAAAATGAGGTGCCAACCTGGTGAAGTTACAACACAAGACTACATGCATGCTAAACAGCAGAAGCAGCAAGCGATAGACAGGGCCAAGCGATCCCACAACCAATGGATCAGATCAAAGCTTCACAGTCCTGCCACATCCAGTTGTCAATGGTGGTGGACAATTAAACAACTAACTGGAGGAGGAGGCTCCACAAATATCCCCATCCTCAAGATGGGGGAGCCCAGCACATCAGTGCAAAAGACAAGGCTGAAGCATTTGCAACAATCTTCAGCCAGAAGTGCCGAGTGGATGATCCATCTCGGCCTCCTCCTGAAGACCCCAGCATCACAGATGCCAGTTTTCACCCAATTTGATTCACTCCACATGATATCGAGAAACGGCTGAAGGCACTGGATACAGCAAAGGCTATTGGCTCTGAAAACATTCTGGCAATAGTACTGAAGACTTGTGCTCCAGAACTAGCCATGCCCTTAGTCAAACTGTTCAAGTACAGCTACAACACTGGCACCTAGCCGACAATGTGGAAAATTACCCAGGTATGTCCTGTCCACAAAAAGCAGGACAAATCTAATCCGGCCAATTACTACCCCATCAGTCTACTCTCGATCGTCAGCAAAGTGATGGACGGTATCATCGACAGTGGTTTCAAGTGACACTTACATAGCAATAACCTGCTCACCCATGCTCAGTTTGGGTTCTGCCAGGGCCACTCAGCTCCTGACTTTAGTACAGCCTTGGTTCAAACATGGCCAAAAGAACTGAATTCAAGAGGTGAGGTGAGAGGGACTGCACTTGACATCAAAGCAGCATTTGACTGAGTGTGGCATTAAGGAACCCTTGCAAAATTGAAGTCCATGGGAATCGGGGGGAAATCTCTCCATTGGTTGGAGTCATACCTAGCACAAAGGAAAATGGTTGTGGTTATTGGAGGCCAATCATCTCAGTCCCAGGACATTACTGCAGGAACTCCTCAGGGTAGTGTCCTAGGCGCAACCATCTTTAACTGCTTCATCAATAACCTTCCCTCTAACATAAGGGGATGATTGCTGGATTGTACAGTGTTCAGTACCGTTTGCGACTCGTCGGATACTAAAGCAATCCAGTCCATATGTAGCAAGAACTAGACAACATCAAGTCTTGGGCTGATAAGTGGCAAGTAACATTTGCACCACACAAGTGCCAGGCAATGTGCATCTCCAACAAGAGAGAATCTAACCATCTCCCCTTGACATTCAACGGCATTATCATTGCTGAATCCCTGACCATCAGCATCCTAGGAGTTAGCATTGACCAGAAACTTAACTGTACCAGCCATATAAATACTGTGGCGACAAGAGCAGGTCAGAGGCTGGGAATTCTGAGGTGAGTAACCCACCTCCTAACTCCCCAAAGCCTATCCACGATCTACAAGGCACAAGTCAGGAGTATGATGGAATACTCCTCACTTGCCTGGATGGGTGCACCTCCAACAACACTCAAGCAACTGGACAAAAAGAGCAGCGACAGCGGGAAAGAAGGAGACGGAGTGAGATGGGCGGTGTTTAAAAAGAGCAGCGGCAGCGCGCCTGAGTTTTGAAAAAAAAAGCCAACAGTGACATCACAGGAGAACTGCAAGGTGATTGGTTGGTGAGTTGCAGCTGTTAGAATATCTTAAAAAAATAAGGGGTAAGTTGTTTTTTTGTTGAAAATAAAATCTCTGGTGATAAGGTGAGTACTACTAAAACGTTTTTTTTAAGGACTTTAGATTGAAGTGGGTAGAACAAGGCCGCTAGCATAATTAGTATTTTTTAATTAAGGGAGTAACTAATTAATCTGAGGGTAAGTCAAGGCAGGAGAGCTCAGCCCCGTGATCTGCTCCTCCTGCGCTATGTGGGAAATCAGGGACGCTTCCAGTGTCCCTAATGACCATGTGTGCAGGAAGTGAATCCAGCTGCAGCTACTGGCTACCCCATTATGGAGCTGGAGCTGCGGGTGGATTCACTGTGGAGCATGAGCGATGCTGAGGATGTCATGGATAGCACATTTAGCAAGGTGGTCACACCATAGGTAATGGCTGCACAGGCAGAAAATAGATGGGTGACCACCAGACAGAGTAATAGGCGCAAGGCAGGTAGTGCAAGATTCCCCTGTGGCCATCCCCCGCTCAAACAGATATACCGCTTTGGATACTGTTGGGGGGGGATGACCTCCCAGGTGAAAGCAGCAACAGCCAAGTTCATGGCACCACGGAGCGCTCTGCTGCACAGCAGGGGAGGAAAAGGCTTGAAAGAGCTATAGTGATAGGGGATTCTATCATAAGGGGTGCAGATAGGCATTTCTGTGGCCACAAACGAGACTCCAGGATGGTATGTTGCCTCCCTGGTGCTAGGGTCAAGGATGTTTAGGAGTGGCTGCAGGACATTCTGAAAGGGGAGGGTGAGCAGCCAGAGGTCGTGGTCCATATTGGTACTAACGACATAGGCAGGAAAGGAGATGAGGTCCTGCAAAGTGAATATAGGGAGTAGGCAGAAGGTTAAAAAGCAGGACCTCTAGGGTTGTAATCTCAGGATTACTCCCTGTGCCACGTGCTAGTGAGGGTAGGAATAGGAGGATTAGGCAAATGAATGCGTGGCTGAAGAGCTGGTGTAGGCGGGAGGGCTTCAGCTACTTGGATCATTGGAATCTCTTCTGGTGCAGAGATGACCTGTACAAGAAGGACGGGTTGCATCTAAACTGGAGGGGGACCAATATCCTTGCGGGGAGGTTTGCTAATACTACTCGGGAGGGTTTAAACTAGTCTTGCAGGGGGGTGGGACCCAAAGTAGTAGTCTCTCAGATGAGATAGATGAGGCAAATGTAGAGGATAAAGCAAGCAAGCCGGGTAGGCAGTCCAGGCAGGGGCAGGACAGGGAGCGTGGAAGGTCTGGTAGGCTAAAATTTAATGCAAGAAGCCTTACAGGTAAGGCAGATGAACTCAGAGCATGGATCGGTACATGGGATTGTAATATTATAGCTATTACGGAAATGTGGTTGAGGGATGGGCAGGACTGGCAGCTCAATGTTCCAGGGTACCGATCTTTCCGGCGTCACAGAGGTGGAGGTAAGAGAGGAGGGGAGTTGCACTATTGATTAGGGAGGACATCACAGCAGTACTTAGAGAGGATATTCCGGGGAGAAGATCCAGTGAGGCCATATGGGTAGAACTTAAAAATAAGAAAGGGGTGATCACTTTGATGGGATTATACTATAGGCCCCCCAATAGTCAGAGGGAGGTGGAGGAGCACTTGTAGGGAAATCACAGATAGGTGTAGGAATTATAGGGTTGTAACAGTAGGTGATTTTAACTTCCCTAATATTGACTGGACTGCCTTAGTACTAAGGGATCAGATGGGGAAGAATTTGTTAAGTGTGTCCAGGATAGTTTTCTGAAGCAGTATGTGGATGGCCCTACTGGAGAAGGGGCTACACTTTACCTCCTCTTAGCAAATGAGGATGGGCAGGTGGTTGATTTGTCAGTGGGGGAGCACTTTGGAACCAGTGACCATAACTCTATAAGCTTCAAGATAGTTATGGAAAAGGATAAAACTGGTCCTCAGGTTGAAGTCCTAAATTGGGGGAAGGCTAATTTCGATGGCATCAGACAGGAACTCTCAAAAGTTGAATGGGAGAGGCTGTTTACAGGTAAAGGGACGTCTGGCAAGTGGGAGGCTTTTAAAAGTGAGATAGGAAGAGTTCAGGGCCGGCATGTTTCTGTTAGATGGAAGGGCAAGGCTGGCAAGTTTAGGGAACCTTGGTTGACGAGGGATATTGAGGGTCTGGTCAGGACAAAGAAGGAGGCACATGTCAGGTATAGGCAGCTGGGATCGAGCGAGTACCTCGAGGAGTATAGGGGATGTAGGAGTACATTTAAGAAAGAAATTAGGAGGGTGAAAAGGGGCCATGAGATTTCCCTGGCCGATAAGACAAAGAAGAATCCTAAAAGATTCTATAAGTATATTAAGAGTAAAAGGGTAGCTAGGGAGAGAGTAGGTCCCCTTAAGGATCAGTGTGGCAATCTATGTGTGGAGCCATGGGAAATGGGCGATGTCTTAAATGAATATTTCTCGTCCGTATTTACCGTGGAGAAGGTCATGGAAGCTAGTGAGTTCAAGGGAGGGAACACCGATATCCTGGAGCATATCAACATTATAAAGGAGGAGGTGTTGGAGGTCTTGAAGCGCATTAAGGTGGATAAATCCCCAGGGTCTGACCAGGTGTATCCTAGGATGCTATGGGAAGCAAGGGAGGAGATTGCTGGGGCCCTGGCAGAGATTTTTGTATCATCGTTAGCCATGGGTGAGACACCGGAAGACTGGAGGATTGCTAATGTTGTGCCTTTATTTAAGAAGGGCAGCAGGAATAAGCCAGGGAACTACAGGCCGGTGAGCCTTACATCAGTGGTGGGAAAGTTATTGGAAGGGATTCTGAGAGACAGGATTTATATGCATCTGGAAAGGCATGGTCTGATTAGGGATAGTCAGCACGGCTTTGTGCATGGGAAATCATGTCTCACGAATTTGACTGAGTTTTTCAAGGAGGTGACCAAGAGGATTGACGAGGGCAAGGCGATGGACATTGTCTACATGGACTTTAGCAAGGCCTTTGACAAGGTCCCGCATGGTAGGCTGGTCCAGAAGGTTCAAACACATGGGATCTAGGGTGAGCTAGCAAATTGGATACAAAAGTGGCTTGGTTGATAGGAGGCAGAGGGTGGTAGTGGAGGGTTGTTTTTCAGATTGGAGGCTGGTGACCAGTGGTGTGCTGCAGGGATCGGTGCGGGGCCCTCTGTTCTTTGTCATATACATTAATGACTTGGATGTTAATGTAAGGGGCATGATTAGTAAGTTTGCAGATGACACCAAAATTGGTGGTATAGTGGACAGTGAAGAAGGTTGTCTCAAGTTACAACAGGATATAGATCAACTGGGAAAGGGGGCAAGGGAGTGGCAAATGGAATTTAACGCAGCCAAGTGTGAAGTGTTGCATTTTGGGAAGTTAAACCCGGGCAGGACATTTACAGTGAATGGCAGGGCCCTGGCGAGTGTTGTTGAGCAGAGAGACCTGGGGGTGCAAGTACATAGTTCCCTGAAAGTGGCAACACAGGTACACAGGGTGGTGAAGAAGGCGTATGGCATGCTTGCCTTCAAGAGTTGGGACATCATGTCACAGTTGTACATTACGTTGGTTAGGCCGCATTTGGAGTACTGTGTGCAGTTCTGGTCGCCGCATTACAGGAAAGATGTGATTAAGCTAGAGAGGGTGCAGAAATGATTCACAGGGATGTTGCCTGGTTTGGAGGGCTTGAGTTATAAAGAGAGATTGGATAGGCTGGGTCTGTTTTCCCTGGAGCGAAGGAGGCTGAGAGGGGACATGATAGAGGTATATAAAATTATGAGAGGCATAGCCAGGGTAGATAGCCAGAGCCTGTTCCCCATGGTAGGGGTGACTAAAACTAGAGGGCATAGATTTAAGGTGAGTGGGAGGAGGTTTAAAGGGGATCAAAAGGGTAAATTTTTCACACAAAGAATAGTGGGTATCTGGAATGAGCTGCCTGAGGAGGTGGTGGAATCAGGAACAGTAGCGACATTTAAGAGGCATCTAGACAGGTACTTGAATGAGCAAGTCATAGAGAGATATGGAATTAATGCAGGCAGGTGGGATTAGTATATATAGGCGTTATGGTCGGCATGGATGCGGTGGGCCGAAGGGCCTGTTTCTATGCCTTACGACTCTATGACTCTATGACCATTCAGGACAAAGCAGTCTGCATGATTGGCACCCCATTCACCATCTTTAACATTCACTCCCTCCACCACCAATGCACAGTGGCAGCAGAGTGGGGCGGCACAGTGGTGCAGTGGTTAGCACCGCAGCCTCACAGCTCCAGCGACCCGGGTTCAATCCTGGGTACTGCCTATGTGGAGTTTGCAAGTTCTCCCTGTGTCTGCGTGAGTTTCCTTCGGGTGCTCCGGTTTCCTCCAACGTGCCAAAGACTTGCAGGTTGATAGGTAAATTGGCCAGTAGCAATTGCCCCTAGTATAGGTAGGTGGTAGGGAAATATAGGGACAGATGGGGATGTGGTAGGAATATGGAATTAGTGTAGGATTAGTATAAATGTGTGGTTGATGGTCGGCACAGACTCGGTGAGCCGAAGGGCCTGTTTCAGTGCTGTATCTCTAAACTAAACTAAATATACAAGATGCACTGCAGCAACACGCCAAGTCTCCTTCAACAGCACTTTCCAAGCCAGCGACCTCGACAATCTAAAAGGACAAGGGCAGCAGATGCATGGGAACACCACCACCTGCAAGTTCCCCTCCATACCACACAGCATCCCGACTTGGAACTGTATCGCCGTTCCTTCACTGTTGCTGGGTCAAAATCCTCGAACTCCATTCCAAACATCACTGAGGGTGTACCTACACCAGATGAACTGCAGCAGTTCAAAGGTGGCTCATCAGCACTTTATTAAAGGCAATTAGGATAGACGCTAAATGCTGGCTTTGCCAGCAACAATCTGATCAACATTTTGAAAAATGATTGAAACTTTCTCACCATGTATAAGGTGAGGCCTGTACCTTCTGAACTGTGATTTCTATAAATGCAGCTTACTAAATTGCACAGAAGCACGTGGAGTAAAGTTTCTGTTTTGAGTGCAATCGACAATCTGGATGCAAATTGAGCTGGTTTTCTGAAATGAAGTTATGGTGCATGTTTCTATCCAAATGTATTTGCATAATCACAAATCTAAAATCCTCCATGAGCCAGTGCAATTGGTCAGTTTAATAGAATGTAACATTTTTTCTTTGCATTAAAAAAAATCCATTGATGTATTTAAGAGTGGTAACCTGTGCAGTTTTAGTAACCCAGCTCAAACTGGGTTTATCAAAAAATATGCATTTTTATAATGTCTAGTTCTCCTGAGTAACCTGATTTAATAGGGGTATATAGGAAGAAATAATGGCCGCTTGTCAGAAAGGTACAGTGATAATTACGGGGGATTTTAACCTATATATAGACTGGAAAAATCAGATGGGCAGAGGTAGCCTAGATGAGGAGCACATAGAATGTTTTTAGGATAATTTCCAGGAACAATATGTTCTGGAGCCAATCAGATAGCAGTCTAAACTAGACCTGTTATTGTGCAACAAGATAGGATTAATTAATGACCTCATAGTTATGGTGCCCCTAGATGGCAGTGGTCATAATATGATTGCATTTTACATTCAGTTTGAGGGAGAGAAGAGTGGGTCCAAGACTAGTATTTTAAACTTAAATAAAGGCAATTATGAGGGCATGAAAGCAGAACTAGCTAAAGTGAACTGGCAAATCAGGTTAAGGGATAGGTCAATCGCAATGCAGTGGCAGACATTTAAGGGGATATTTCAGAATACACAGAATAGATATATTTCAACAAGTAAGAAAAATTCCAAGGGTGGGACCCGCCATTCGTGGTTAACTAAAACAGTTAAAGATAGTATCAAACTTAAAGAAAAAGCCTATAATTGTGCAAAGATGAGAGGCAGGTCACAAGATTGGACAGAATATAAAAAACAGCAAAGAATGACTAAAAGATTGATAAGGAAGGTAAAATTAGAGTATGAGAGACATAAAGACAGATGGTAAGAGTTTATATAGATATTTTAAAAAGAAGAGTTAACAAAGTGAGAGTTGATCATCTAAAAAATGAATCTGGGGAATTAATAATGGACAATAGGGAGATGGCAGATGAATTGAACAGATATTTTGCATCGGTCTTCACTATTGAGGATACAAGTAACATCCCAGTATTAGCTGTAAGTCAGTAAATGGAAGGGAGGGAGGAACTCAAGAAAATTACAAGCACCAGGGAAGTGGTACTGAACAAATTGTTGGAGCTGTGGGCAAGTCCCCAGGTCCTGATGGACTTCATCCTAGGGTGTTAAAAGAAGTTGCTAGTGAGATAGTTGATGCGGTGGTTTTAATTTTCCAAAATTCCCTAGATTCGGGGAAGGTTCTGTTAGATTGGAAAATAGCGAATGTAACTCCTTTATTCAATAAGGGAGGGAGACAGAAAGCAGGAAACTATAGGCCAGTTAGCTTAACATCTGTCTTAGGGAAAATGTTGGAAGCTATTATTAAAGACATTATAGCAGGGCATTTAGAAAAATTCAAGGTAATCAGGCAGAGTCAACATGGTTTTGTGAAAGGGAAATCATGTTTAACCAATTTATTGGAGTTCTTTGAGGGAGTTACATGTGCTGTGGATAAAGGGGAACCGATGAATGTATTGTACTTAGATTTTCAGAAGGCATTTAATAAGGTGCCAGATCAAAGGTTTTTGCAGAAAATAAAAGCTCATGGTGTAGGGGGTAACATATTGTCATGGATAGAAGATTGGCTACCTAATAGGAAACAGAGAGTAGGCTTAAATGGGTCATTTTCTGCTTGGCAAGATGTAATGAGTAGTGTGCCACAGGGATCTGTGCTGGAGCCTCAACTTTTTACAATTTATATAAATGACTAGATGAAGGGACCAAAGGTATGGTTGCTAAATTTGCTGATGACACAAAGATAGGTAGGAAAGTAACTTATGAAGAGGACATAAGGGGGCTACAAATGGATATAGATAGGTTAAGTGAGTGGGCAAAGACCTGGCAAATGGAGTATAATGTGGGAAAATGTGGAATTGTCCACTTTGGCAGGAAGAATAAAAAATAAGCATATTATTTAAATGGTGAGAGATTGCAGAGCTCTGAGATGCAGAGGGATCTGGGTGTTCTTGTGCATGAATTACAAAATGTTAGTATGCAGGTACAACATGTAATTAGGAAAGCTGATAGAATGTTATCATTTATTGTGAGGGGAAATGAATACAAAAGTAGGGAGGTTATACTTCAGCTATACAGGGCATTGGTGAGACCAGTCACCAGCACAGTACTGGTCTCCTTTTTAAAGGAAGGATGTAAATGCATTGGAGGCAGTACAGAGAAGATTTACTGGACTAATACCTGGAATGGGCGAGCTGTCGATGGGGAAATATTGGACAGGCTAGGCTTGTATCTGCTGGAATTTAGAAGAGTAAGAGGCAACTTGATTGAAACATATAAGATCCTGAGGGGTCTTGACAGGGTGGATGTGGAAAGGATGTTTCCCCTTGTGGGAGAATCTAGAATTAGGGGTCACTGTTCAAAAACAAGGGGTCGTCCATTTAAGACAGAGATGAGGAGAAATTCATTCTCTCAGAAGGTCGTGAGTCTTTGGAATTCTCTTCCTCAATAGGCAGTCGATGCAGATTTTTTGAATATTTTTAAGGCAAAGGTCGATAGATTATTGATAAGCAAGGGGGTGGAAGGTTATCAGGGGTAGGCGGAAATGTGGAGTGATCAATTCAGCCATGAACTTATTGAATGACAGAGGAGGCTCGAAGGGCCGAGTGGCCTACTCCTGCTCCTAATTCGTATGTTCGTATTTTTATATTTTAAATCAATGAAAATGCCTTAAAAAGACTAGTTACATTGGCATACCCTAGCCAGCTCAGCTTCTTAATAAATTGAATTTTTTTTGATACTTACAAATTTTTAAAATCTGCCTTCTTGTGCCAATATGCCTCAAAAAACCAAGCTGAATTTGAACAGTCTCCAGGAAAAGTCCAAACAGGAGCAATCAGTGGACATTCACCGTGCTCATTATTTTGATCTGGGGGTGTGGCCAGTTTCCTGGACAGGATTGCCTTCTGTCATGATGGCTTTAAAACCAGTTAAAGATCGCAAAATTAGACTAATTTTGGCCTGTGCAGTCGAGAGGAAACTGGGCCGGGGAATGTTCTGACAGCATTACAAAGCAATATTTAGTACAATTTTGTGAGTCATTAGTATTTATTCTCTGAGATGAGACCTACTTTCTGGCTATGGTGCCTTTATTTAACGGAATTCTTGTAACTCCTACTCAATGCACACAATCAAAGCACAGGATGACTTCTGTTGTTGGTTCAAAAGACTTGGAGGTATCTTCGCCATAGGGATAGGCATTGGCATTGGCATTGGCTAGGCCTGGGATTTTACTGGGCCTCAAGGAGTGGGCTGGGAAGCAGTGGGGGGCAGAAAAATTGGAGGAATGATGGGTGGCGTGCCTAGAGACCAATTAAGACCCTTAATTGGCCGCTGGCCTTTTACAAGTGGCAGGTGGGCCCTCTGCCACATGGGGAGACCGCCAGGTAACCCTGACAGTCTCCCTGCAGGCTCGGGTGGTGTGGGATGGGGCTCTCCCGATCAGGCACGGAGGACTCCCCCCACCTCCTGAACCACCCCCCCCCCCACCCCCCCCACCACCCCACCCCGCCATGGGAATGGCTGTTCCAGGAGCAACAGCATCCCCTGCCCTCATCAATCACCACCACCACAACCACCAACACCCCAACCCCTCACCGGGACCTGTCTGACTGGCCCCGGCGTCCCCGACCCCACTTACCTTGGTCTGAAGGCAGCAATTGGCCGGCAGCTCTTGGAGGTGGGATCTTGTCCCTTAAAGGAAAGGGAGCCACAACTACAGCTCATTAGCTACCTGATGGATGTAAAATCCGGTCGGGGATCCCAGAAACGGCGAGGTGGTGTTGCCGCCAGCTTTCCAGCCCGTCGTCAGGGCCACCATCACCCTGACAAAATCCTGGCCTAGATCTTACTAGAGTTTTCAAAGCCTGACAGTAGTGTGATTTGTGGAGCATGTGGTACACATTAATTGACTGTGATCAGCCTGGATCACGTTTTGAATGTCTGGTCAGTCCACACACTGTGCAGACTGGCACACAGTCAATGAGGCTGCCTTTGTGCATGTGCCAGTACTGTGCCACCTGGTGGTTGCATTGTCAGCAAACGCAGCCTTTTGGAAAACATGGAGAAATGCAGGAGAGAACGTAACCTATCCCCACATGTACCGCACCCTCCAATTAAGAAAATAAAAAGTGATGCTGTAACAAAGTAAAATGACATCAAGCACAGAAAAGTAACTGGAAAGTAAAACCAATGTGGTGGAGGAGCACAACACAGCTTTACACCTTTGAATCTCCACTAGTTGGTTTTGTGTTCTTGGGTTGTGTGCAGTTCCGGAAGGCACTAGACAGAAGCTGAGAACTCAGGAGAGAGTGTTGCCTGAACCATTCTAGTGCACCCCCTGTAGCCAATTCCAAAATAACATTGTTGAAATCCTGGGAGACCATTGCTCAGCCTTTTGGCCAGGGAAGTGAGGCCATTAGAACAGGAAAAGGAAGAAATGAAGTTTTTTTTTAAAAACTTACAAAATGGAAAAAAAATTCAATTGCATCGTAAAGCCGTATTGGAAGTAATGATAACTATGATAGATAATTATAGACTAATAGAGAAAAGAATTTTACAAAATGTCTTTTATTAGGATTCCACAGGAAGATCCCCCAATTGCTTGATGGGTAAAGGCACCACTCAATGTAGACCAAAAGATGCCATGTCTGACCCGAGTTATGATTTCAAATGGGGTACTAGTTTGGCTGGCTTCAGTATCCCTAAGGAAGGAGAAAAAAACTTCAGCCAAGATTCCCCTTCTTGATTGCTGTACAGTAACTCAAGTTTGAAAGTGTCACATGTATGGACAATGGGTGAGATCATTATTGGGCATAACTGTGATGCCCTCCTTGGTGGAGTAGCCTGCTGATACTCACTGTCTAGGTTCACATGTGAAGAGTGACCACTTCGGTGATGTACTAAAGAGCCACTTGTACCTGCGGAATGATACCCCAGCAAGACTCAATGCTTTCAGGAAAGGACAAAGTAAAGCAGAGTTTCTTTTCTTTTTTAAAAGACCCCCTGAGATATAACGTGATGGCACTGAGCAATTGTGCAGTTTCATTAACTGCACATCTTCAGCATGTAACTTAATTAGCTGGACATGGCAATCACAGTGCAGGGTCAGAGGCTAGCCACCACAAAGACAATGCAAACACAAGCACAGCTTCTTGACCAGTTCCATGATGACTTGAGTCTGATGCTGGGATTTCCCGTGGTAGAAAACAAAGAGAAACACAAAGCATGAGGATGAGCAAATAGGATTTAAGAACGAGAAAGGGAAAAGAAGGAAAGTTACAGATTATATTAATCACAAAGTTAAGATGATGAAAGGGGAAGAGGGAAGTCATTAGTATTGTGCTCCATGCTTTTATAGCCCACTGCACCAGTAGAAGACAATTTTTCATGTAACTGTATGAGATGCATGTTGAAATGGATTGGGAATTAAATCACCTCATGCTGCGCAGGTTTTAATGAGACACACCAACTTAAAGACATGGAATGCTGATTAGAATCGCGCCCCTGGTGATTTACTCATATAGAGCGATGCCTTGGTTTCCAGTGGAAGAAAGCCATTGTGTGCATGTTACAAGGCTTTCTGAGTTAAAGCAAATACATTGCATTGATCAAACATAAGGCACCAAGATTTTTGTCCATCCTATATCAGTTAGTCACACTGTCACTTGTGAAAGCAGCTAAAATAAGAGCCTACACCTTCCAAATACTTTTTCTAACTATTTCATTCCTACTGCCCGTGAATTTCTCTTGATAAAATGCGAATAATTTTCAAAATACCATTGGAATGTAAAACTGTTGTTACAGGCTGGGTGTCCATTCAAGAAACTGCCCCAATTTTCCTTTCCTCGGGCGACCTCCATAACTGGTGCTCAAACTGCAACATCAACAAGGAATTAGTTAAAAATGACCCCCAGTTGTTGTTTACATGTGTTTCACATTGATATGCTGATTGTACTTTTCCCTTGAAAGGCTTACTTTTATATAAAGAAGGGGATATTATGCCTCTGATAGTGCCCACAATCTGACTTGTAGTCTGCTGCTTCCAGCAGTTATGGTGTGGGCCTGAAGGTTTAGAAAGGGGCTGTTTTTCATTGCTAGATGAACCCGAAATTTGGACCAGTAAAGTTCAGTGAGAACCAGAATCTTGACAGAAATGTAAACAAATGGAAACATGGATGTAAATTGTATATGTTGCCCCTGAGGCTCCAATAGTATGTGGCTTACTATGTGGCTTATGAAGATAAAAGCTTGACCAGCTTGTGGTCTAAACATGTTCCAGGGACAGACGACATTGTGCACTCACAAAAATGTGGGACTGTGTGGTGTTAAGCAAACTCAGGGAGCCATTCTCACTGTCTGGGTCTCTGTAACACATAGCAGAGCTGAGCACATCTGTACAGACTTTCTTGCAACACAGAGCATAAGAGGAGGAGGGTAATGGATAAAGGCCACTTTCTTGAAACCAGGGCAAAAATTATAGAAGTGTCCATTGTGTTATCAAACTAACCAGCCATTTGCACTGGCTAATTTTCATTGCCATATTAAGTATGAAGTGGCAGTCCCTCTGCATCCATATTTTAAGGGACAGGACCAGACAACCAAGTATTAATATGCAAAAATATTACAATAATTTACTCAGAAAAGGGACACAGGTCAACATTGGCATGTCATTTTTCATTCTATTATTAGGGCCTAGTCCACTTGCTTTAAATAGGCATTATGATATTCTATGGTCATTTATAAAGCTTTGTTTCCTAAAAAAAAATTCAGTAAAATGTATTACCTGTCAAGTTTAATTCAAATGCAAATAACAGTGGATTACAAAATACAAATGGGTGCTTTTCTCACCCATAAAAAGGCCAAAAATAAAAATACAGTAACACATGTAACAAGGGAATAATGGAGCTAATTTTAAATTTGCTTTTCCAAATTGCTAATTAGAAAAGTCAGTACACAGTGAGGCAAGCCACGGAAAGAATAGAGGGCATCACAAACATCACACATAGTAATTATTCAATTAGATGTAGTTTTGGAGGATCAGATTCACTGAAGAAAAGTTCATCTTGAAGCAATGTCATAAAGGAAGTAAATGAGAGACTAAGTTATTTTAACAACAAATATGCATTCCTGTAAGACACAAAAACCCAACAGGAAAGGTGAATCAACCGTGACTAACAAAAGAAGTTAAGATTGCATTAGGTCAAAGGAAGTGACTTAAAAGTTGGCCAGAAAAAGTGGTAAGCCTGAGGATTGGGAGCAATTTAGAATCCAGCAAAGGAGGACCAAGAAACTGATAAAGAAAGGGAAAAGAGATTATGAATGTAAGCTAGCTAGAAACATAAAGGAGGACTGTAAAAGCTTCTTTAGGTATGTGAAAAGGAGCCAATTAGCAAGGACAAATGTGAGTCCATTGCAGGCGGAAACAGGAAAGTTTATGGTGGAGGATGAGGAAATGGCAGAGAGACTAAACAATTACTTTGTGTCTGTCTTCATGGAGGAAGACATAGAAAATCTCCCAGAAATACTAGGGAACCAAGGGATTTATGAAAATGAGGAACTGAAAGTAATTAGTATAATAAAGAGGTAGTACTCGGAAAATGAATTAGATTCAAAGTTGATAAATTCCCTGGACCAGATGAGCTACACCCCGGAGTATTGAAGGAGGTGGCTATAGCAATAATGGATGCATTGGTGGTTATCTTTCAAAATTCTACAGATTCTGGAACAGTTCCTGCAAAATGAAATTTAACCTCACTATTTAAGAAGAGAGAGAGAAAATGGAGAACTACAGACCTGCAGGTCTGATGTCAGTAGTAGGGAAAATGTTAGAATCTATTATAAAGGATGAGATAACTGGACACTTGGAAAATAATATGATTGGGAATAGTCAATATGGATTTGTGAAAGGGAAATCATGTTTGACAAACCTGTTGGAGTTTTTTGAGGATGTTATATTTTGAGACGATACAAACAGCAAAGAATGACTAAAAGATTGATAAGGAAGGTAAAATTAGAGTACAGAGAAAGCTAGCTAGAAATATAAAGACAGATAGTACGAGTTTCTCTTGATATTTAAAGAAGAAAAGTTAAATAAATGAGTGTTGGTCCTATAGAAAGTGAGTCTGAGGAATTAATAATGGATAATAAGGAGATGGCAGATGAATTGAACAGATATTTTGCATCGGTCTTCACTATTGAAGGTACAAGTAACATCCCAGTATTAGCTGTAAGTTAGGAAATGGAAAGGAGGGAGGAACTCAAGAAAATTACAATCACCAGGGAAGTGGTACTGAACAAGTTGTTTGGAGCTGTGGGCTGACAAGTCCCCGGGTCCCGATGGACTTCGTCCTAGGGTGTTAAGAGAAGTGGCTAGTGAGATAATTGATGCATTAGTTTTAATTTTCCAAAATTCCCTAGATTCGGGGAAGGTTCCATTAGATTGGAAAAATAGTGAATATAACTCCTTTATTCAAAAAGTGAGGGAGACAGAAAACAGGAAACTAAAGGCCAGTTAACTAAACATCTGTCTTAGGGAAAATGTTGGAAGCTATTATTAAAGACGTTATAACAGGGCATTTAGACAAATTCAAGGTAATCAGGCAGAGTCAACATGGTTTTGTGAAAGGGAAATCATGTTTTACCAATTTATTGGAGTTCTTTGAGGGAGTTACATGTGCTGTGGATAAAGGGGAACCAGTGAATGCATTGTACTTAGATTTCCAGAAGGCATTTGATAAGGTGCCACATCAAAGGTTATTGCAGAAAATAAAAGCTCATGGTGTAGGGGGTAATATATTGGCATGGATAGAAGATTGGCTAGCTAACAGGTAACAGAGAGTAGGCTTAAATGGGTCATTTTCTGTTTGGCAAGATGTAACGAGTAGTGTGCCACAGGGATCTGTGCTGGAGCCTCATTTTTTACAATTTATATAAATGACTTAGATGAAGGGACTGAAGGTATGGTTGCTAAATTTGCTGATGACACAAAGATAGGTAGGAAAGTAACTTGTGAAGAGGACATAAGGGGGCTACAAAGGGATATAGATAAGTTAAGTGAGTGGGCAAAGACCTGGCAAATAGAGTATAATGTGGGAAAGTGGGAAGTTGTCCATTTTGGCAGGAAAATAAAAAAAGAAGCATTTATCTAAATTATGAGAGATTGCAGAACTCTGAGATGCAGAGGATCTGGGTGTTCGAGTGCATGAATTGCAAAAGGTTAGTATACAGGTACAGCACGTAATTAGGAAAGCTGATTGAATGTTATCGTTTATCGCGACGGGAATTGAATACAAAAGTAGGGAGGTTATGCTTCAGCTATACAGGCATTGGTGAGACCACATCTGGAGTATTATGTACAGTACTGGTCTCCTTATTTAAGGAAGGATGTAAATTCGTTGGAGGCAGTACAGAGAAAGTTTACTAGACTAAAACCTGGAATGGGCGGGCTGTCTTTCAAGGAAAGATTGAACAGGCTAGGCTTGTATCCGCTGGAGTTTAAAAGCGTAAGAGGTGAGTTGATTGAAACATAAATATCCTGAGGGGTATTGACAGGGTGGATGTGGAAAGGATGTTTCCCCTTGTGGGAGAATCTAGAACTAGGGGCCACTGTTCAAAAATAAGGGGTCGCCCATTTAAGACAGAGATGAGGAGAAATGTTTTCCCTCACAGGGTCGTGAGTCTTTGGAATTCTCTTCCTCAAATGGCAGTGGAAGCAGACTCTTTGAATATTTTTAAGGCAGAGGTAGATAGATTCTTGATAAGCAAGGGGGTGGAAGGTTATCAGGGGTAGGTGGAAATGTGGAGTAATCAATTCAGCCATGAACCTATTGAATGGCAGAGCAGGCTTGAAGGGCCGAGTGGCCTACTCCTGCTCCTAATTCGTATGTTCGTATGTTCATATGTTACTTGTAGCTTAGATAAAGGAGAACCAGTGGATGTAGTGTATTTGGATTTTCAGAAGGCTTTTGATAAGGTCCCGTCCAGGAGGTTAGTGAACAAGATCAGAGCACATGGGATTGGGGGTAATATACTGCTTTGGATTGAGTATTGGTTAACAGACAGAAAGCAGAGAGTAGTAATAAATGGGTCATTCTCAGGATGTCAGGCTGTTACTGGTGAGGTACCGCAAAGATCAGCCACAGCTGTTTACAACTTATATAAATGTAATTGGATATTGGGACCAATTGTAATATTTCCAAATTTGCAGATGACACAAAACTAGGTGGGAATGTAAGTTTGAGGAGGATGCAAAGAGGCTTCAAGGGGATTTGGACAGGCTCAGTGAATGGGCAAGAACAGGGCAGTGGAAGCAGATTCAACAGTAACGTTCAAACAGTAATTGGATATACTTGATATATACTTGGATATTGACTTGAAAAGGAAGCATTTACAGTTGTTATGGGGAAAGAGCAGCCGAGTGTGCCTAATTGAATAGCTCTTTCAAAGAGCCAGCACACGCATGATGGGCAGAATATCTTCCTTCTGTCACATAAGATTCTATGATTCTGTGTTTCTTGCTGGACAAGTGTTGGGAGGCGGGAGAGATACTGTGTGAGAACACAGCTGGAAGACCCTTCGCAATAAAAGAATTTGCTCAAACATGAATAATGGCCATTTGGTAAGGAGCCAAAGTCTTTAAAACAGGGGAGAAAATTGGCATGAAGAAATGGTAAGAAAGCTTGTTTCTCAGGTGGTGCATGGAAAGAGCTTGTTGATGCTCAAATGCAGTGTGCTGCTGGGTGGCAGAACATAAGTCTGACCTTGTGATACCGAGTTTCCTATCTTGCTCATGCTAATTGCAGCGATGTGAAACAGGGGCCAGGTGCTTCTGTGGAGGGAGGGAGTGAGAGAAGCTGAATCAGAAGGCATGGCATCTAAAGCTGTTCTTGTTCACACCCCATCAGCTACCTCATAAGGTATAGTAAATCCATGTCTTGTATACTCATTCTCCCCCAGTTCGGAAGCCCTACGGAGAGTGACAATCGAATAAAAATGTGAAAATTGAAGGGAAAGGAATGAATCTTAAAATAGATGGGTTCTGGCCCACTAAATAAAACATTACAAAATTCCAATATTTTTCCTTAAAAGCAGTGAAACAATCTCCATGATATCTGCTTAGGCAGATAGCAGCAACTTGCTACTGCCACCGGTTCCTCTCCAGCGTGCTGGCAGTTGAAATGTGCAGGGCTAGAAACCTGTCTGCTCCATTGGGCAGTAGACCTAATAGGGGAATCCTTCATGGGAGCCCTGAGCATCTGTCCAGTATGTGAGCTACAGCCGTCATCCATCAGACAATCTGGAAGGCTCATTGCACGAAGATTGGAGCATCCATCAGAGAGTCGAGGAGCATTGCGGGGATGTTTGCCCCGATCCATAGAAATTCAATTAAAATATGGAAATGATTCTTCTACTGGGGCAGTGACAGAGCTGTACAGCAGCACACTTCACTTATGAGTATCCAGCCTCAGCCACCTGAGGGCTGCGACAGCCTGTTGTCCGAGACTCATTCTTCCATCCATGAAAAGCTCATGTACATTGTTGCTCCCTTAAAGGCCAGCTATGGTTCATTTGTTGAGTAGAAGATGAGTAAGAGCAGTCATTCTGAATCTCGACAAAGAAATTTAACAAACCCTTGTCCAAGAAGTCCACTCTCTCTGATAGAGTTCTAAATGTAACTGCACTTTAGAAAGTGAAAATGATTTGCGTTTTTGGGGAAAGCATGGAAAAGGTTTAACGTCTGGTTAATGGCACGGACAGGTTGTTGTGATACCCTGCAGCTTGGCTAAGGCCAGCTATCAGCTGATTTAAATGAGATCCACTTTACGTATGGATTTCTCACATGGAAGTAAACTGGGGGTGGGATGGATCTGTGTATGAGGAAGGGCAAGAACAGAACATATATTCAAAAAAAAACAAGTGCTACTGTACAATACATGTACACAATTGTGGAATTGAACAATATAATATAATAGGAACTCTGCATTTAGAGCCTTTGGAATAAATTAAAGCTGTCAGAAAGATGGGTTGTAATTATTCTGAATTTGCAATGTATATAGAGACAAATTAAAGTCAATTGCCTGATTCTTATCTCCTTTCCCCAAAAATAACTTATTTGCTTCCTGATTGCCAGCATTTACAACAAACCAGTCTCCCCACCCTCCCCTCCAGCCAAATACACACACATGCGGCGAGTGCTTACGACCAGCCTGTTGACTGAATGCTCCATTAGGAAATAATGCAAAGCGCTCGCGATCAATAGCGTTGTGGATGGGAAATAATTCTGATGGCATTTCTTTCCAACATGTACACTCCAAAAAAAAACAAAGGAAGAAGCAGCTTTGCTGCTGCTGCCTACAACCCCCGAGAGGGTCATCAATGCTGTAACTTCTTCAACATTGATCTTTTGAAAGACAGGTTAATGGAAGGAGTATTGCTGGAAATAGGGCTTTGCTTATTTATTAATTATACAGTACTTGGAGTAACCAGTTAAAAATGTTAATTGACGGAAAAATTAATTAATCCATTAATCGTGGTGCCATTGAGCAGCCAGTTCTCTGTAAGGATACTACAATTTTGCATGTACATCAGATGCAACCATTCAGATCTTGTTCTTGTATAGCTTTCCCTGACAAAGGGAAAACAAACAGCAACATGGTATTTTTGGTCTGTAGTTTGCCAGCAGGGAAACTGGCATTACTAAGAGAGCCTGGGGGTTCTTTCAGCAGAATATTCAAAGACCAATGTGCACGACACAGGATACATATGAAGCAAGGCAGGAACAGTAGCTTTCTTTTGGAGGTTTGTGATATTTAAATATTCATTGTTTTACAAAATGTTGAATTACTTGAGTGGAGCAGGGCACAGTCCTTGCTGTTAAGATGAAACAGAAAGGATTTGTCACAACAACACTGCCACTAGCATTGAAGTCTGTCGCTTCAACTGACTTATTGTGCAAATGCACAACCGATCCAGACAGTCAAACAATTGATGTATTGTTGCTAGTTTCTTTCTCGATTCTGAGGGTAGTGGTGCATGGAAGCTTGAAGTTGATGGAATAATTTGTCTGGTTAATTCCGATAATAAAGAAGACTTCCCCTCTGGTAAGTAGTTGCACAAAACAGAGAATGACCCTGAGACTGAGTAATAACGTCTGTGATGCCAGCATGTTCTGTAATTTTTTATGAGGAGTGTCAGAGTCTACATTAAGGCCAGGATACCACTGACAATTAAACCTCTTTACAGAAACACACTGTCAGGCAAACCCCCCAACTGCCAAGACTGAGGCACACATTAGTTTGCCACATGAACAAAAACTTAACATTTCAAGCCCTGACTGGAAGGACATTTGCACAGTACCAGACAATGTTGAAACAATGGGGGCCCAGCAGTTGCTTCCCCAATATACAGAAGTGGTCAAACCAATTTTAGTCAGATGACTATGTGAAGACACGTAAATGCAAAGAGAGAACAGTCTCTTACGTGAACAAGGTTTAAGATGAATACTGGGCCCCAACGAAACGCAAGAACACATCTTTAGTCAAAGACTACAGCGAGTTCGAGAAACAGTAACAAGATATTGTCTCAAACTGTTCTACTTATCTTTTCTTCTGCTCTTTTCTGTCCCTATTTGCATGTGTGTATCGCGTGTGCATGCTAGGGTGGGCGTGTCGTATATCCGTAGGCGTGAACCATATTAGAGTTGAAGTTTTAAGGTTTAATAAATTTCATCTTTCTGCTTTACACCAAAGAAAACCTGTTTGTGCTCATTTCTTTGCCTTATAATTGGAAACTGTGAACAAGGATTCACAAAAAGGGGAGCTCAAAACACAGTGTGTTTAAAATTAAACCCTGTTACACTAAGACCAGGTGAAGCCAGCAAAAGATCCCCAGACACATTGCTCACCTGGTCGTAACAGAAATTGGGGGCTAGCGTCTGGATTGTTACCCACAGACAAACGAGTGAAAATTGGAAGTGGGAAGTCAAATTGTTCCCAATCTAAAACAGCAAATCAATACAGGTTTTCTTGTGGTTATGTGTGATTGAATACTAACATGTCTGCAACTGAAGCTAGTACCTCTCCAAGTCAGGATGAAGTAACTTGGGATAAGTTAAAAGCACTGTCAATGGAGGAGTTGAGAAAAATGGTTGAGCAGTTTGGGATCACTGTACGTGGCAAGTGTAGGAAGTCTGAGCTGCTAAGGCTAGTGGCCAATCATTTTTCCCTTGAATCTGACGAAGCAGAAGCAGTGTTAGAAGCAGACCCAGACAGAGTACTGCTAGCAAAGATACAATTGGAACAAAAGAAATTTGAATTTGAAGACAGGGAAAGAGAATGAGAAGGAGAGAGACAGGAAAAAGAGAGAGAGGCAGGAGAGGGAGAAAGAGAGGGCCTTCCACAAGGAACATGAAGAAAATGAAAGGCAGGAGAGAGAGAGAGAAAGACAGGAGAAGGAAAGAGAGAGAGAGGGGAGGGAGAGAGAAAGAATATTACGAAAAGAATGCGAAGAACAAGAGTTGAAGCGGTTTAAGTTAGCCAAGGGGTGACAGAGTAACCCGAGTGAAAGCATGGCCAATATGGAGGATCAAAATTCAGGACTGGGTACAAGATTGCTAAAACTCACCCAACTAATTCCAAAATTCAATGAGGAAGATGTGGAAGCATTTTTTGTGTCCTTTGAGAAACTGGCAAGGCAGCTTAAATGGCCAGCTGAGACCTGGTCTCTTTTACTGCAAAGCAAACTAACTGGAAAAGCCAATGAGGTCTATTCCTTGCTGCCCTATGAGAGTTCATCAAACTAGGAATTGAACAAAAATGCTATCCTCGGGGCACATGAATTAGTACCCGAAGCCTACCGCAAAAAGTTTAGAACCCTCAAAAAACAAGCCAATTAAACTTATCTAGAGTCTGAAAGAAGTAAGCAGCTGACTTTTGACCAGTTGCTGAAGGCTTTAAAAATACAGCTCAGCTATGAGACTCTCAGAGAAGTAATCTTGTTAGAGGAATTTAAAAACTCTCTCCCATTCTCAATAAAAACTCATATCGAGGAGCAACAGGTTCAGCGAGTCCGGCAAGCGGCCGTTCTGGCCGATGAGTTTGCTTTAATTTATAAGTCGGTTTCCCAGCGGAGAACCTTTCCTAATACCCCACAAACCTGAAAAGGACAAAGGGTGAGAAGATGATATCTGCCCAGGCAGTCCTGGAAGAGAAAGGAAAGCAGGAGAAACAGGAGGCCCTCCTCCAGCCAAAAGGTAGGTGCTGCGAGCAAGAGTGAGACCCGGAGACCTGTGTTCTTTCTTTGTAATAAAGCAGGGCATTTAAAAGCGGACTGCTGGAAACTAAAGGGGAAACCGATAGGGTTAATCAGGGCACACCTGCTCAGTGGAGACGAGGGCCTGATGGAAGACATGGAACGGGCTGTAGCTTTAACTGCAGGAAGGGTGCTACGCAGGAATCTTACTATGGCCAGTGCAGGAAAAGTTAATAGGATTCCTGAAGGTTATTCGGGTTTTGTATTTGAAGGGAAAGTAACCCCATATCCCTCGAGTGGTGCAAGCAAGCCTATAGTGATTCTCAGGGACACAGGGGCCACCGGATCCCTTTTACTGGAAAAAGGCCTGACCTTTCCCCCAGAGAGTGCAGTGAACACCAAAATGGTGGCGAATGGTACTGGAGGACATTGGTTTTGGTATTGGAGGTATTGTATGCCTGTACCTGTACACCGGGTGCATCTGGAGTTCGACCTAGTTTCGGGACCAGTGATTGTAGGGATTGTCCCTAGTTTGCCTGTGGACGGGGTTGACCTGTTCCTGGGTAATGATCTGAAGGGGTTGAAGGTCGTAGCCCCCCCCCCAGTAGTGAAAGAAAGACTGCAGGAGGCCAGAGAGACGGGGCAGTGGCAGCAGATGGTCTCCTGCAGAGTTTCTGAATGTGTCGTGGATCAGGCCATGATCAAACCAGCTCCCCCAGAGGAGAGTGCATTGACACTGCAGGCAAATAACCAGGTCTGTCTGTCCGAGACTTTCTTTGGAAAATTAGGAGACACAGGGAATGCATTAAATGGATTTTCCCCAGCTGAGGCTCAGCGAGCTGACCCAATACTGCAAGAGTTAGCACAGGCTGCCCAGTCTGAAAGTGAAGCAGAGGGAGTCCCTGATTGCTACTATTTAAAGAATGAGGTACTGATGAGGAAATGGAGTTCTCCTCACAGACCTGAGAGCAAGGAGTGAACAGTAGTTCACCAGTTAGTGGTGCCACAGAGGTACCAGGGAGAAATATTAAGAAGGGCCCATGAGACTACAGTGACTGTCCATGCCGGTATACGAAAGACCAAAGCCCACATAAGACAGCAGCTTACCTCCTCTCTCCTCACTATCCCAGGCCCCAAACACTCCTTTCAGGTGAAGCAGCGATTTACTTGTACTTCTTTCAATGTAGTATACTGTATTCGCTGCTCACAGTGTGGTCTCCTCTACATTGGGGAGACCAAGCGCAGACTGGGTGACCGCTTTGCGGAACATCTCCGCTCAGTCCGCAAGCAGGACCCTGAGCTTCCGGTTGCTTGCCATTTCAACACTCCCCCCTGCTCTCATGCTCACATCTCTGTCCTGGGATTGCTGCAGTGTTCCAGTGAACATCAACGCAAGCTCGAGGAACAGCATCTCATCTACCGATTAGGCACACTACAGCCTGCCGGACTGAACATTGAGTTCAATAATTTCAGAGCATGACAGCCCCCCATTTTACTTTCATTTTTAGTTATTTTTTCTTCCTTTTTTTTACATTCTTTTTTACATTTTTTACAATCTTTTTTTTGCATTTATTTCATTTCATCTTAGTTTGTTCAGTTTGCTTACCCACTGTTTTTTTTCAGGTTTGCACTTGCTGATGTTCAATATTCAGTGTATTTACACCTAATCTGTACTAATGCTTTGTCTTTCAACATACCATTAACATATTGTTTGCCTTTGCTCCGTGACCTTTTGGTCAGCTATGTGGCCTGGTCCAATCTAGACCTCCTTTGTTATCTCTTGCCCCACCCCCACCTCACTTGCTTATAACCTGTGACTTTTCTAATATTTGTCAGTTCCGAAGAAGGGTCACTGACCCGAAACGTTAACTCTGCTTCTCTTTCCACAGATGCTGCCAGACCTGCTGAGTGGTTCCAGCATTTCTTGTTTTTATTTAAGACAGCAGTTTGACTGGCCAAAGCTCCACAAGGATGTGGTGGAGTACTGCAGGAGTTGTCACATGTGCCAGGTTGAGGGGGTGAAACCTACAGTGAAAAACCTGCACCCCTAAGTCCTGTACCAGTGTTAGGAGGACCCTCCAGCAGAGGGCTGATGAACTGTAAGGGACCCCTGGCGAGAGCAAATGGGGACAGGCAGGCACATGGCTGGCAAAAGTTTAGAAAGCGAAGGGGAAATGTGACCAAGAGGGCAGGTTAAAAGAAGTCCAGGAAGGATTCCAGATGAAAACCCCTACCGCCTGGTCAACCAACCCCGAAAAATGTGAAAAGTTAAACCCCAAATCCTCCTATGTAAATGCAGACTCTAAAAGCACCGCATTAGAGTTGCTAACAGCATTTACAGGAACCTGCAGAGACAAAGAGAGACCTCGAGAGGTCAGAGAAACCATGAAGGTGATGCCTCACCTAGTCAAAGTGTCACAGGAGAATGCAGTTAAGTCTGCACAAACACCTGCAGGTAGGAGTGTCCCAGAGAACAAAGGCAAGAGTAACAGAGACTCTTCCTCCACAGTCAGAGGAAAAGAGAACTACCCATCCCCTGAAGCCAAAAATCTTTGCATGAATCAGGGAGTTCAGGATAGACCCGCCACCCCTACTAACTCTCCTGAGGAAAAAAAAGGGGGACATTAAAGTAGACCTGGCACCCAGAACAGACCATGTTTAATGAGCTTCAAGATTGGTGAATGAATGGAAATGAACAAGAGAATGGGTGGCACAGTGGCGCAGTGGTTAGCACCGCAGCCTCACAGCTCCAGTTACCCAGGTTTGGTTCTGGCTATTGCCTGTTTGGAGTTTGCAAGTTCTCCCTGTGACTGTGTGGGTTTCCGCCGGGTGCTCTGGTTTCCTCCCACAGCCAAAGACTTGCAGGTTGGCAGGTAAATTGCCCCTCGTGTAGGTAGGTGGTAGGAGAATTGAGGGAAGTTGGGGATGTGGTAGGGAATATGGGATTAATGTAGGATTAGTATAAATGGGTGGTTGATGGTCAGCACAGACTTAGTGGGCTGAAGGGCCTGTTTCAGTGCTGTATCTCTCTATGACTAAATGCATGTTTTTTCTTTCTGTATCTTATATTTCTCTCAAACTTTGTAATGAATGTGCCATTTTCTTCAAATCGCATTTCATTCCCCTGGGTGTGGAGGTGTCAGGCAAACCCCCCACCTGCCAAGACTGAAGCACACATTATTTCAAAATATGAACAAAAACTTAAAATTGCAAGCCCTGACTGGAAGGACATTTGCATAGTAGCAGACAATGTTGAAGCTAAAGCACTGCAGTGCCCTGTTGGATAGCCTGATATGTGAGGTAAAGGTCTGCAAACGAAACCCGACCAAGCCCGCATGCCGGACCTGGAAGTGCGACCTGACCCGACCCGAACCCGACACATGTCATTGGGTCCGTTGGGGTTGGGTCGGGTCGCAGACCTTTACCCATGTACTAATGTAAAGGCCTACTACCTGACCCGACACCAACGGGACCCGACGACACGTGTCAGGTTCGGGTCGGGTTGGGTCGCAGTTCCGGGGTCGGCATTCAGGCTCGGTCGGGTTTCCTTTGCCGACCTTTAGTTGAAACAATGGGGACCCCAGCAGTTGCTTCCCCAATACACAGAAGTGGCCAAACCGGTTTTAGTCACATAACTATGGCTGTTGCAGGGAATTTGAATTTCCAACAAAGAATTTTGAAACAGAGACAAAGCCGTGTGCTCATGAAGTAAAGATCTCTCCTGGAACTGAGAGCATCTCTTCTCCTATCTGTCTGCCTCCAGCTCTTCCCCACAGAACTGAATCTTTTAAAGACACATAAACGCAAAGAAAGAACAGTCTCTAACGTGAACAAGGTTTAAGACGAATACTGGGCCCCAACGAAATGCAAGACCACATCTTTAATCAAGGACTACAGCGAGTTCAAGAAACAGTAACAAGATATTGCCTCAAACTGTTCTACTTATCTTTTCTTCTGCTCTTTTCTGTCCCTATTTGCATGTGTGTATTACGTATGCATGCTAGGGTGGGCGCATCATATATCCGTAGGCGTGAACCATATTAGAGTTTAAGTTTTAAGGTTTAATAAATTTAATCTTTCTGCTTTAAACCAAAGAAAACCTGTTTGTGCTCATTTCTTTGCCTTATAATTGGAAACTGTGAACAAGAGTTCATAAAGGGGAGCTCAAAACACAATGTGTTTAAAATTAAACCCTGTTACAATAAGACCAGGTGAAGCTGGCAAAAGACCCCTAGACACTTGGCTCACCTGGTTGTAACAACACAATGACCAACAAAATAATCCCTGGTTACATTACCTGTCATCTAAACCTTAATTTCTTTGGCAGACTCTAAGGGGACTTTAGCTGGGACATACTGGAAAGTTAGGAACAACTATTTTCTTAAATTAAGGTTTGTCTGCATTCCACAGTGGTATAGGAAAGTATACGACAATTAAAGATCACCAGGCCATCGAGCCTGCTCCATTCACGGTCTATGTACTATCCAACCCATCTGGACTCTGCTGCATTCATGTAATCTCCTGCTCCCTTGACCTCAGAGTCATAGTCATAGAGTCATACAGTCGTACAGCATAGAAACAGGCCCTTCGGCCCACCGCGTCCATGCCGACCATAATGCCTATCTATACTAATCCCACCTGCCTGCATTAATTCCATATCCCTCTATGCCTTGCTCATTCAAGTGCCTGTCCAGATGCCTCTTAAATGTCACTACTGTTCCTGACTCCACCATCTCCTCAGGCAGCTCATTCCAGATACCCACTATTCTTTGTGTGAAAAATTTACCCCTTTGATCCCCATTAAACCTCCTCCCTCTCACCTTAAATCTATGCCCTCTAGTTTTAGTCACCCCTACCACGGGAAACAGACTCTGGCTATCTACCCTATCTATGCCTCTCATAATTTTATATACCTCTATCATGTCCCCTCTCAGCCTCCTTCTCTCCAGGGAAAACAGACCCAGCCTATCCAATCTCTCTTTATAACTCAAGTCCTCCAAACCAGGCAATCTTTTCTGCACCCTCTCTAGCTTAATCACATCTTTCCTGTAATGCGGCGACCAGAACTACACACAGTAATCCAAATGCTGCATAACCAACGTTATGTACAACTCTAACATGACGTCCCAACTCTTGTACTCAATGCCTCGGCCGATGAAGGCAAGCATGCCATACACCTTCTTCACCACCCTGTCTACCTGTGTTGCCACTTTCAAGGAACTACGTACTTGCACCCCAAGGTCTCTCTGCTCAAATAGACTCCCCAGGGCCCTGCCATTCACTGTATATGTCCTGCCCTGATTTAACTTCCCAAAATGCATCACTTCACACTTGTCTGCGCTAAATTCCATTTGCCACTCCCTTGCCCACTTTCCCAGTTGATCTATATCCTGTTGTAACCTTAGACAACCTTCCTCACTGTCCACTATACCACCAATTTTGGTGTCATCTGCAAACTTACTAATCATGCCCCTTACATTCCCATCCAAGTCATTAAATTATATGACAAAGAACAGAGGGCCCAGCACCGATCCCTGTGGCACACTTCTGGTCACCAGCCTCCAATCTGAAAAACAACCCTCCACTACCACCCTCTGCCTCCGATCACCAAGCCAATTTTGTATCCAATTTGCTAGCTCACCCTGGATCCCATGTGTTCGAACCTTCTGGACCAGCCTACCATGAGGGACCTTGTCAAAGGCCTTGCTAAAGTTCATGCAGACAATGTCCATCACCCTGCCCTCGTCAATCCTCTTGATCACCTCCTTGAAAAACTCAGTCAAATTAGTGAGACATGATTTCCCATGCACAAAGCCATGCTAACTATCCCTAATCAGACCATGCCTTTCCTGATGCATATAAATCCTGTCTCTCAGAATCCCTTCCAATAACTTTCCCACCACTGATGTAAGGCTCACTGGCCTGTAGTTCCCTGGCTTATTCCTGCTGCCCTTCTTAAATAAAGGCACAACATTAGCTATCCTCCAGTCTTCTGGTACCTCACCCGTGGCTAACAATGATACATAAATCTCTGCCAGGGCCCCAGCAATCTCCTCCCTTGCTTCCAATACATCCTAGGATATACCTGGTCAGGCCCTGGGAATTTATCCGCCTTAATGTGCTTCAAAACCTCCAACACCTCCTCCTTTGTAATGTTGATATGCTCCAGGATCTGGGTGTTTCCTCCCTTGAACTCATTGGCTTCCATGACCTTCTCCACGGTAAATACGGACGAGGAATATTCATTTAAGACCTCGCCCATTTCCCGTGGCTCCACACATAGATTGCCACACTGATCCTTAAGGGGACCTACTCTCTCCCTAGCTACCCTTTTACTCTTAATATACTTATAGAATCTTTTAGGATTCTCTTTTATCTTATCGGCCAGGGAAATCTCATGGCCCCTTTTCGCCCTCCTAATTTCCTTCTTAAGTGTAGTCCTACATCCCCTTTACTCCTCGAGCGACTCGCTCGATCCCAGCTGCCTATACCTGACATGTGCCTCCTTCTTTGTCCTGACCAGACCCTCAATATCCCTCGTCAACCAAGGTTCCCTAAACTTGCCAGCCTTGCCCTTCCATCTAACAGGAACATGCCAGCCCTGAACTCTTCCTATCTCACTTTTAAAAGCCTCCCACTTGCCAGATGTCCCTTTACCTATAAACAGCCGCTCCCATTCAACATTTGAGAGTTCCTGTCTGATGCCATCGAAATGAGCTTTCCTCCAATTTCGGACTTCAACCTGAGGACCAGTCCTATCCTTTTCCATAACTATCTTGAAGCTTATAGAGTTATGGTCACTGGTCCCAAAGTGCTCCCCCACTGACAAATCAACCACCTGCCCATCCTCATTTGCTAAGAGGAGGTCGAGTGTAGCCCCTTCTCTAGTAGGGCCATCCACATACTGCTTCAGAAAACTATCCTGGACACACTTAACAAATTCTTCCCCATCTGATCCCTTAGCACTAAAGCAGTCCCAGTCAATATTAGGGAAGTTAAAATCACCTATTACAACCCTATAATTCCTACACCTATCTGTGATTTCCCTACAAGTGCTCCTCCACCTCCCTCTGACTATTGGGGGGCCTATAGTATAATCCCATCAAAGTGATCACCCCTTTCTTATTTCTAAGTTCTACCCATATGGCCTCGCTGGGCATTCCCCCCGGGATATCCTCTCTAAGTACTGCCGTGATGTCCTCCCTAATCAATAATGCAACTCCCCTCCTCTCTTACCTCCACCTCTGTCATGCCGGAAGGATCGGTACCCTGGAACATTGAGCTGCCAGTTCTGCCCATCCCTCAACCACGTTTACGTAATAGCTATGATATCACAATCCCATGTACCGATCCATGCTCTGAGTTCATCTGCCTTACCTGTAAGGCTTCTTGCATTAAACTTTAGCCTACCAGACCTTCCACGCTCCCTGTCCTGCCCCTGCCCGGCCTGCCTACTGGACTTGCTTGCTTTATCCTCGACATTTGCCTCAACTATCTCATCTGAGAGACTACTACTTTGGGTCCCACCCCCTTGCAAGACTAGTTTAAACCTTCCTGAGTAGTGCTCGCAAACTTCCCCGCAAGGATATTGGTCTCCCTCCAGTTTTGTACCGGTCACCTCTGCACCAGAAGAGATCCCAATGATCCAAGTAGCTGAAGCCCTCCCGCCTACACCAGCTCATCAGCCACGCATTATTTGCCTAATCCTCCTATTCCTACCCTCACTAGCACGTGGCACAGGGAGTAATCCTGAGATTACAACCCTAGAGGTCCTGCTTTTTAACCTTCTGCCAAACTCCCTATATTCACTTTGCAGGACCTCATCTCTTTTCCTGCCTATGTCGTTAGTACCAATATGGACCACGACCTCTGGCTGCTCACCCTCCCCTTTCAGAATGTCCTGCAGCCGCTCCGAGACATCCTTGACCCTAGCACCAGGGAGGCAACATACCATCCTGGAGTTTCGTTTGCGGCCACAGAAACGCCTATCTGCACCCCTTATGATGGAATCCCCTATCACTATAGCTCTTCCAAGCCTTTTCCTACCCTGCTGTGCAGCAGAGCGCTCCGTGGTGCCACGAACTTGGCTGTTGCTGCTTTCACCTGGGAGGTCATCCCCCCCAAAAGTATCCAAAGCGGTATATCTGTTTGAGATCAGGATGGCCACAGGGGACTCCTGCATTACCTGCCTGCGCCTACTACTCTGTCCGGTGGTCACCCATCACACCTGCGGTGTGACCACCTCACTAAACGTGCTATCCACGACGTCCTCAGCATCGGGGATGCTCCATAGTGAATCCACCCGCAGCTCCAGCTCTGTAATGCGGGTAGCCAGTAGCTGCAGCTGGATACACCTCCTGCACACATGCTCATCAGGGACACTGGAAGCATCCCTGATTTCCCACATAGCGCAGGAGAAGCAGATCACGGGGCTAAGCTCTCCTGCCATGACTTACCCTTAGGTTAATTAGTTACTCCCTTAATTTAAAAATACTAATTACACTTGGGCCCTTGTTCTACCCACTACAATCTAAAGTCCTTAAAAATAAAACACTTCAGTAGTACTCACCTTATCACCAGAGATTTTTTTTCCAACAAAAAAAAACAACTTTCCCCTTTTTTTAAAGATAGTCTAACAGCTGCTACTCACCAACCAATCACCTTGCAGCTCTCCTCTGACATCACTGTTTGCCTTTTTTTTCAAAACTCCGACCTTATTCCCACAAAACTGCTGACCACCCAACTTCTCCTCCTAGTCCCTATGTTAGTTGATATTTTTAATGATTCTCCCTCTTCAGGTGTTGTCTGCCTCTCCTTGAAATTTGCCGTGATCACCCCTCTCAAAAAAAAACAACCCTTGGTGCCACCATCCTTGCAAACTATCATCCCATCTCCAATCTCCCTTTCCTTTCCAAAGTCCTTGAATGTGTTGTTGCCTTCCAAATCCATCTTTTCTAGACGTCCATGTTTGAATCCCTCCAGTCAGGTTTCTGCCCTGCCACAGTACCGAAGCAGCTCTTTTCAAAGCCACAAATGACATCCTATGTGACTGTGACAAAGACAAACTTTCCCTCCTTGTCCTTTTCGATCTGTCTGCAGCCTTTAACATGGCTGATCACACCATCCTACTCCAACGCCTCTCCACTGTCACCCAGCTTGTTGGGGCTGCTCTTGCCTGGTTCCATTCTTATCTATCTAATCATAGGCAGAGCATCACTTACAATGGCTTCTCTTCTCTCTCCCACGCCGTTACCTCTGGTATCCTCCAAGGATCTATCCTTGGCCCCCTCCTACTTCTCATCTACATGCTGCCCCATCATCTGAAAGCACAGTGTTCATTTTCACATTGACGTTGACGACACCCAGTTCTGTCTCACAACTACCTCTCTCAACTCCTTCACTGTTGCCATATTGTCAGACTGCATATCTGACATCCAGTACTCGATGAGCAGAAATTCCCTCCAATTAAATACTTGGAAGATTGAAGCCATTGCTTTCGGTCCCTGTTTCAAATTCCATTCCCTAACTACCGGCTACACCCCCTCCTCTGGCAACTGTTTGAAAGTAAAAAAGACTGCTTGCAACCATGGTGTTACATTTGATCCCAAGATGAACTTCAAAACACATATCCACCTCCTTGCTAAGACCGCCAATTTCCACCTCTGCAACATTGTCCAACTTCGCCCCTGCCTCAGTTCATTTGTTGCTGAAACCCTTATTCATGCCTTTGTTTCCTCTTGACTAGACCATTTCGATCCACTTCTGGCTGGCCTCCCACATCCTCCCTTCTGTAAACTTGAGGTTATCCAAAACTCTGTTTCCTTTACTCGCACCAAGTCCCATTCACCTATCACCCTGTGCTTGCTGACCTACATTGGCTCCCAGTCAATCAACATCTTGATTTTAAAATTCTCATCCATATTTTCAAATCCCTTCATGGCCTGGCCCCTCCCTATCTCTGTAATCTCCTCCAGCCCCACAATCCTCGGCACTCATTAAATTCTGCTCTCTTGAACATGCCCGATTTTAATTGCTCCACCTTTGGTGGCCGGGCCTTCAGCTGCTTAGGTACTAAACGCTTGAATTCATACTTGAAACGGTAACTTTTCTCTTCCAAGTTTCTGCCTGAACTGCTGACTATTTCCAGAATTTTCTATGTTTGTTACAGAAAAAGTCACATTGCACGGTGGATTGTATCATCCCAGTCTTTGCATATCCCTATAACCTTCAATCTTGTTCTCAAACACAGTTCTTTTAACCAACTAATTTTTTTCAAGAAGCCAACTAATACATCAAGCCTGTTTGACATATCCACTATACTATGAAAAATAATGGTTCTAGTTTCAAGTCTTACTTGAAACATGTTGGTCTTAAATATGCATTCTCTAAAAATGAATGAAGTTGCACTTTATCACGCCTTATCACATCCTTAGGACCTCTCAAGGTGCTTCATGGCTATGTTACGACTGCTTCCTTTTTTTTGTTACATTTTTTTGAAGACTTGGCATTTAAAACTGAAAAGGATTCCATAGATGCTGGAACTTTGTTTTTTTTAAAGAGGTCATCAGAAAGTCTTTTGGACTGAGCTTATAAACAACAGTTACTGAAAGAATCAAAGAGTGCTAAAAACAAGCCCTTACTGGAAGTCACCTGTCTTCAGATAATTACCTAGCAGGGGCTTTGTGACTTGGGGAAAGATGTTTACAAAGAAGTGACAGGTCAAGATTTATAAGGGTCAGGAGGCTTGACTCTTGTGACATGGTTTTTGGTTTTGCTTTGGGAGTAGGTTAGGTCTGTGGACTGTGTTAAAAAGACAGTGGGAGAAAACTTGCCAAGGGAGCAAATTCTGTACCAGTTCTTTGAAAAGCCTGCCAGTTTTTCCAATTCTTTGAGAAGCTCTGAGAATGAGGAGAGACTGAGTAGATTGGGATTATATTTATTGGAATTCAGAAGAATGAGGGGGGATCTTATAGAAACATATAAAATTATGAAGGGAATAGATAAGATACAAGTAGAGATGATGTTTCCACTGGCAGGTGAAGCTAGGACAAGAGGGCATAGCCTCAAGATTAGAGGGAGCAGATTTAGGACTGAATTAGAAGGAACTTCTTCACCCAGAGAGTTGTTAATCTATGGAATTCCTTGCCCAGTAAAGTATTTGACGCTTCTTCAGTAAACGTTTTTAAAGCTAAGGTAGATATCTTTTTGAACAATAAACGAATTAAGGGATACGGTGAGAGCGCGGGTAAGTGGATCTGAGTCCACGAAAAGATCAGCCATGATCTTATTGAATGGCGGAGCAGGCTCGAGGGGCCGGACGGCCTACTCCTGCTCCTAGTTCTTATGATCTAATCAAGTGTAAGAAACAGACTGAAACTGTTGCTGCATTTTTCCTGGAAAGCCTGCCCAAACTGATCTTCCACGTCGCCAGACAAGAACTTTTCTAGGAAGATCCCAGTGACAGCTATCTATGTGCACTTGGGCTGCCAAACCAAAACAAAGGCCATCTGACATCTTTCCATATCTTCTCTTTTTTATTCAAGAATTAGCAAGTATCTGGCCAAAGCATTCTTTTTGTCTTTTTTTTGTAATAGAGCTCTAAAGAGTAAATCTGTTTATTTTTTCGGTTAGCTGGTGTATTTGAGAGTGTGTGCGTATATGAGGGGACTAAGGTAAAAAGGGAGCTTTTAAATTTCAATCTGTGTGTTTATGCTTTGCTTCATTACTGGTTAAGATTTGTTTTATAATAAATTGATAATTTTGTTGTTTAGTAAAGAAACCTGTTTTGGTGAATTTAATTCTGGGATAAAAATAGTGTCTATGATTGACCATATCGGTAACTGGAAAAAAATTTAAATATATGTTGTGACCTGTGGAGAGGTGCACTCCCGCTGCCTCGGTCGTAACAGCTAATGAATCATTTTTGAAATGCAGACACTCTTGGTATGTCGGCAAGTGTTCTGTTGTGCTGTGGTCCCAGTCACTTCCCTAAATATCATCTACACCTATCAGTATTTTAAAGGTCAGCATCTTGCCTCGTCTGCACTGTCCTACCCTTCTTTTTTTCAAGTTCTCTAAGGAGACTTCAAAACCAGGTCTCTAATGCCATATATCTCTGCTTTACTGAAAGAGCTGAGTTTCAAGAGTTGAGATTATAACACCAGTAAGCGGCATTCGTCAAAGAGCTGACACAAGTTAGTGATGGGAAATAGCCAATGTTGCAGTAATGCAATTCTTGAAAATAATGTTACATCGGAACAAATCAATCCATTTTCTGAAAGTCTAAAGAGAAAAGAATTTATCAGCACCCTACACAAAGTCTAGACCACACTTTGTAATGAGGGTGGCACAGTGGCGCAGTGACTAGCACTACAGCCTCACAGCTCCAGCGATCAGGTTTGGTTCTGGGTACTGCCTGTGCAGAGTTTTCAAGTTCTCCCTGTGACTGCTTGGGTTTCCGCTGGGTGCTCCGGTTTCCTCCCACAGCCAAAGACTTGCAGGTTGCGAGGTAAATTGGCCATTGTAAATTGCCTCTAGTGTAGATAGGTGGTAGGAGAATTGAGAGAAGGTGGGGATGTGGTAAGGAATATGGGGTTAATGTAGGATTAGTTTAAATGGGTGGTTGTTGGTTGGCACAGACTCGGTGGGCCGAAGGGGCTGTTTCAGTGCTGTATGTATCTATGACTAAGAAAGATCTGAGTTCATGCTACATAATTCAATCTCTCGCTCAAGTGTTTTTCCCACCCTCAAAGATTCCCTCCTCCCCTAAAGACACTGGGGTGAAGTTCCATGGGTAGCAGCAGGGGCATCACAGCCGAGCCCAGGAATAGTAACAATTTCAAAAAGACCTTCATTAACTTTAGAAATTCAAGGTCCTTAAGCATTACAAAGATAAGTGAAGATGAGGGAGGCTATTCATTCAATCTGCCTCATCCTTCCTAGGCCTGCAGGCCCTCATCACAGTATCTAACGACTTCTTGAATGGTTCCAGTGTTTCTGCTTTCACTACCCTACACATTCCAGGTTATTAGTCACTCTCAGTGTGATGAACTGCTTCCTGACATCAGTTCTAAACTACTTTTACTGCTTTGTACCTGTTCCCTTGACCTACTTTCATGATGTAACCTGAAATAATGCTTCAGACTAATCTTTTCTATTTGAATTAGTATCTTGTATAGCTTATGAGGTTTCCCCTGATTTACCTCATTTCAGAGTCTGTGTCTTAAACTTTCCTCTCACACTCGGGATGAGCCCGGTGGGCCCCTTGGACCCTAGAAAGCAGAACTGAATAAAGTACTCAAGTAATGACCTGACCAGGGCACTACACAGCATTAGGGTGCTGCCTTTATATGAACACTGTACTGATATGGTAATATACCTCAACATTTAATTTGCTTTTTTGATTGCTGTTCCCCATGATATTAAAACCAAGGTGGGAGGAGTGCACTAGTTCCATTTCTCCACAGGTCACAACATATATTTTTAAATGTTTACCCAGTTACTGATACAGTCAACCATAGACTCTATTTTTATCCCGGAATAAAATACACCGACTAGGTTTCTTTAATAAACAACAAAATTATCAGTTTGTCACAAAACAAGATTTATCCAGTAAAGAAGCAAAGTATCAACACACAGATTGAAATATGGAAGTCCACTTTTTAAATCCCCCCCCCACCCCACACATATGCTGGCTAAAGAAAAATAAAGACATTTTCTCTGCAGAGCTCTTTTACAAAAATAAAACAATACTTTGGTCAAATACTTGTTAATTCTTGAAGAAAAAAGATGAGATATGTTGTGTCCCAGAAATGGCATACAGTCTGGCATTTGAGTACATATAGATGGGTCACTGGGATCTTTTCTGAAGCAATTCTTTTCAGGTGGCCTTGAGAATTAATCTGGCAAGCCTTCCAGGAGCGTCTCAGGAGAAATGCGGCATCAGGGGTTTTAGCTCTCACACATTGGATCTTTGCAGGGTTTCGTAAAAACAGGAGGAAAGAGATAAGCTGGGTGTTTTTCTCTTGGCAGGCTGATCTCCAACTGCCTTCAAGCATAGTCCACACCCCAACTGAACCAAAGCAACATCTCAGAAGCGAAACCAACTCCTGACCCTCATAAATCTTGACATGTCACTTCTCTGTAAACATCTCCCCCAAGTCACCAAGGTTTCTGTTGTTTATTGAGCTTAAGGCATGTGACATTCAGTAAAGGTTTGTTTTCAAACAAGACTTCTCAGTGACCTTTCAAACAACAACAAAGCCCAACATCTATTGAATGTCCCTAATCTTAAACAAATTAATCTCCACAATTCTAACACACGAATCCTCAAAAACAAAATTAAATAAAGAAGCACTTTCATAACAATGACTTGATGTGACCTGTGTGGCAACTACTAACACTCCCAGATCACTTTCAGCTTTCCCAAGCTGGGTCAATACAATTCACTAAGTATAGCTTTGTCCACCTCAAATTTTTTTCCATGTCCTTCTGCAGTTCCTTGGCTGTTTCACCAGACTCAACACCACCCCTCGCCCCTGCCCCCTTAACTTAGTATCATCCACAAATGTAACTAACCTGTCTTTGATTTCTGAATCCAGGTCGTTTGGTAAATTAGAAACAGTAAGGGCTCCTGCACTGCAACACTCCACTCAGCACAAATTCCACATGAAGTGCCTTGAGATGTTTTACTCTTCAGGGCCTACTAACTCCACTCATTAGAAACACATGTGTGATTCCCTCGGGTCACATGAGCAATGCTAAGCGTAAAATCTTGGACAGATTGGACTCCACCATGTACCTCCCTCAACCTGACTCCAAATTCAGATTTTCTGAGTTATTTGGTTCAGATTTTATAGCATTCCGAGCACAACACCAAAACAATAATATTATGCTTTGGGTAGAACTACCCTGACCTTTCAGTGGACGGGATAACTCATTAGGTACAACCAATGACATGTGTAATGTCACATGTTGAACCTAGGCCAGCTCTCCCTTGACCATGGGTGTCATAGTGCACCTTTCATTTGGTGCAATCTCCATATTCCAGATATGGAATTTCAAAAACTGCATTGAGAGCAAAGGTGACATCTATAACCTTTCTCATGCAATGGCTATTCTTTGTGAGCCACTTAAACAATTAGAAAGCAGAAGTCATAAGTTCTCTGTATAACAAACGTAGTTCTTGTTATTAAAACACATACTTCTTGGTAGTGCGATGCAATATTTTCACCAGATTTAACATGCAAGGTGTCAGGACAGGTATTAAAACCTGTTTCCATAATGACAGTCAAAAGTGCTACCGGTGACTGGTCAACATCTAGGGCTGAATTTTACCAATCATTTGGTTACAGGGTGGCAGGAAGGCTGGCAAAATGGTGCAGGAAGGCGTGTCTGTCATCTTCCCACGTCCATGCCATTTTGCCAGCGGCACAAAAGGTGGCAGACAGCCCATCCACCCAGAGCCCAATTGGGCCACTTAAGTGGCCACTTAAGGGCCTCTTCCCACCTTCACTGGCATTTTACCAGGGGCCGACAGCCTGCTGTCATGTGGAGAGACTGCCAGATAAACTCTGGTGGCAGTGGGCTCCCATGGGGGGAGTGTCCTTATTGGGCATTCTTTGGCCCATGGAGGGGCCCCTCCTGGTGGCAATGGCCACCCCCATGACAATGATGCCTCTTGCCCTCAACATCACCACCACCCCCCTGCCCCCCCTCACTGGGGCCTGCCTCACTGGCCCTAGTGCCCCCAGAGCCCACTTACCTGACTTTGAGGGCATACAGCCATTGATGCACCCTTATCTTCCAGGTACAGTCCCAGTTGTGGCCATTGCTAGCGGCTGTGCTGCTGTGGCTGCTGAACTGCTGGCCCTCTGATTGGCTGGCAGCACTTTGGTGTGGACCGCTGTCCTTAATATAGATGGCAGCCCCAGTGGCAGCCGGTTACTTCGCTGCTGCCAACAAAATGCGGCCCCAGATCCCACTTCCCGCTGAAGCGGTGTCGACCACCCCCCCCCACCCCACCCCCACCCCACACCTGCTTTCAGCCCGGGTAGTGGGACCGCTGTCGCTTATGTGAAATCCAGCCCCCAGTGTCAGCTAGTGGTTTAGTAAGCAAGTCAGAAAGTGCCAATAGCTTTAGACGTGAGCACCTGGAGGAGGGTAGTGGGACTCTCGATGTCTGAAATGCCATCAGAAGGCACAGGAGCTAATCCTAGAATGAGCCAAGGGCATCCATAACCTGTTTGTCGTGACTCAGTAGTAGTCAGAGATGAGCTGGTTGGGAGGGGACGATTTCAAAGTCAAGATTTAATTGATTTGGCAGGAAAGGACCGAGCTGGGAACTGGGGAATGCTGACATACCCAGTCTGAAGGCCGAGCCTGAACTGCACAGACTTGCAGGCGGAACCCAGAGACCAAAACAGGTGAGAGGTTCCTGAGAGCAAAATGATGACGGTCCGCTAAAGCCATGTTGTGCAACCTCAAAACTGGACAGTTTTGGTCTCCTTACTTGAGGAGGGATATACTTGCATTGGAAGCAGTTCAGCAAAGGTTTATTTGGCTGTTTCCCAGGATGAAGGGGTTATTTTATGAGGAAAGACTGAGCAGGTTGGGCCTATACTCATTGGAGTTTAGAAGAATGAGAGGTGAACTTATTGAAACATAGAAGATTCTGGGAGGCTTGACAGGGTAGATGCTGAGAGAATGTTTCCCCTTTTGTGGGAATCGAGAACTCGGGGGCACAGTTTCAAAATAAGGGGTCTCCCATTTAAGACAGAGATGAGGAATTTCTTCTCTCAGAGGGTTGTTAATCTTTGGAATTCTGTTCCCCAGAGAGCAGTGGAGGCTGGGCCATTGAATATATCTACAGGGAGTCACGGGTTATAGGGGGCAGGCAGGAAAGTGGAGTTAAGGCCACAATCTGGTTCACTAATGTGCTTTAGGGAAGGAAATCTGCTGTCCTTACCTGGTCTGGGCTACATGTGACTCCAGACCCAGAGAAATGTGGTTGACTCTTAAAATGCCCTCTGAAATGGCCGAGCAAGTCACTCAGTTCAAGGGCAATTAGGGATGGGCTATAAATGCTGGCCGAGCCAGTGATGCCCACATTCCACAAACAAATAAAAAAATCAGATCAGCCATGATCTTATTGAATGTGGAGCAGGCTCGAGGGGCTGAATGGCCTAGTCCTACTCCTATTTCTTAAGATCTTATGTTCTTATGATCTTAAAATGATTGTGAACATGGTTTAATAACCCCTTGTCCCCCCACTGATTCTGTCACTGGCTGCAGTACATAACAAGAAAGAGCAACCATGGATGGTGTGAAACACAACACGAGGGTTAACAGCTCTATTATCAGTGACTGGGGTTAATTCAATCTGTGGTCACTATGAAGAATACATATTCTGTGCTTATGGTGAGCTAACGATGGAAAATTGCTGATACTCATCGACAACAGTAGGATAGACAACACTAACTTTTACATATTACAGTGAAGAAAAGAAAGAACTTGTAATTCTATAGCACCTTTCATAATCTCAGGATGTCCCAAAGTGCTTCAGAGCCAATGAAGCATTATTTGAATTGTAGTCACTGTTGTAATGTGGGAACATATACTTAGATGGGTGGTGAAGTTAGAGCCAATGGAAAAGGCTTACGAATGTGAGAACCAAGATGGGCTGGGAGGCAGGAGGCCTCATAAAATGGCAGTGGAAGGCTTTGTGAGGGGAGCCTAACATCATCCCACCGCCACGGGATAGGCTCAATGGCAGGAACAGCAGCGTGCGGCCGCTGGCTGACGGAGGCGGGTGGTCAATCAAACCGATTAAATGGCCAAATAACTGCCACTTCCCACACCCACTGTCATTTTACTGGTGTTAGGGCAGGGGTCTGCCATGTTAGGAGACCACCAGACCACAGAGGGGCCCCTGGTGGCAATGGCTGCCCCCATGTCTCTGCTGCCGCCACTGGAGGGTTCACCTCCCTGATTGCCAAGGGTGCCTGCCCGGTCCTGGCACATTAAATAAAAAAGCTTACCTGGCCTTCGAGGAGGCCCCAACAGGGAGGCGCCCTCTTTTTCTAGCAGCCTCAGCAGCGACCACCATTATCGATGGTACTTTCGAAGCTGCTGAGCTGCCAGCCCTCTGCTTGGGTCGGCAGCTCTGAGAGGCAGCCCACCAGTCTCCATTGGATGGCAGTCACAGCGGCAGCTTCTTAACTGTCTGTCCACTGCCGATGATATCCTGCCTAGGTTCTGCCATCCTTGTGCGTAGGCTCAGGACCCGCTTTCAGTCCTGGTGACAGGACAACTAGGATTTGGAAAAATTCATGGCATAGACTTTTGAATTGTAATTGACTGGTTTTCCAGAATGAGGAGATTTATCATTCATGAGACGCCATGATTGGCATAATATGTGATGCTAATGAGTTTGCCTTTACTCTTGTATTTGTGTATAAACTACTCAAGGGTTTATGACCATTCTGTTTCCAAGTGATTTGGCTTTATGCAAGATAGCTCCCTGGATGATCCTGATGGATCACCCATTTGTAAGTACATAGATGTATTGCTTACAAATGGTATGCTACTTTGCTAATGAAGTGTTATGTTAGCTTATTCTAGTTTTTAAGATTTAGTTGGATGTGGAGATATGGAGGGCAGTCACAGGCGCTCCAAGGACAGTCAACCAATAAAAGGGCACCCTGCTTTATTCTGCCATAAGGAGAGGTTTTTGCCTCAACTGATTTATCCATTGGCCCTCTGGCAGCTGGAGCAGTAAAGCTGTGAAATTGAGGGCACATTGCAAATATCATAATGTTGATCTCCTCCAACATTTCATAAAGAAGATTTTAAGAGGCAAATTAGATTCTGTTTCACACCGAAGGTCTGACAGCATTGTTAATATTTCATCTTTTTCATAAAATCAGGTAGAATCAGATAACAACCAGCTCTGTGGAGAGTGCATTAAAGCTGACAGAACAAAGATCTCAGCGAGACCTCATCATGAGCAGACAATATGCAGCATTAATTCAGTATCTCGTTCAATTCTTTGGAGTGAAATAGAAAAACGTGCTTGAGTGACAACTTTATTAAGTCATATGCTCCTGCAAATTTTATGAGATGATGTGCCTTCCATGCAAAGTAATGCTATTGCTTGTTAACATTGCTGATGAGATAGAATAGAAAGTGTGGCTAATTCTCACTGAAGATATCATTTAACAAAGGTGCTAAAATATGAATTAACTCAAGAACTTTTGCCTGAGGCACAGTGAGCCTTGGTCCCCACAGCTTTGAAATACCCATTCTGTCCTTTTACGACATGATTATTAAAAGCAAGAGCTTGCAACATCAATACTGCAATACTGCAAAGAGAACAAATATATTTCTTCACAACAATTTACCATTCAATAGTGCTCCTCACATTTCAAAAGGCATTGCAGAGCACTTGACAAGGCTGGATGTCAAAAGGAGGAAGGAGATGGGGAACAGAAAATATCGTAGATTTTAAGTTTTGTTGTGTTAGATATTCTTTCAAACCCATATTCGCCAGTTTTGTCCTTATGTGGATCTCACATACCCTATGATCCAGAGTGCGCTTTTCACGGCCTGAGACTTGGTCAAGTGACAGTATGGCCCACGGATTATCACAGGGAATTCCTGCTACGTATAACAGCTACTGAATTATTTGCTGGAGGTGACCTGAAAATCACCATCAAGATGAGGTGCAACTTCAAACTAACTATTGGATAATTCCACATAAAACAGATGAGGGAGACAGGTTGCAGTTTTCAGAGCAAGAACAACAAATTTTCCTGCACTTAATGAGAAATCATAAAAATGCAATTTTATAATTGGTCATAAAATATAAGCTATTCAGACGAAATAGTTTCAGATTTTTAAAATGCAAGTAACTTCCTATTACTATCCATTGGGTCTCAGCTCATGCTGAAGTTTCGATTTTAACCTAGAGTAGAATTGGGAGAATGGGGAGCAGGGTGAATGCCAAAAGCCCCCTGACATTGGCAGTGTGATGCACAAGTGATTTATAACTCCAGGACCATCGGTCAGCTAGATGCCTGAAAAAAGTCAGCAAGAAGCAGCTGGCCAGCGGATGGGAGTGGAATACTGGGCAACAGGAGAGCATCAGCTGGCAACAAAGGGAAGCTAGGCAGCTGTTAGGTAAGTCACAGGGAGGGGATTTTGGAAGGGTCCCAATGGAAAGGAAAGGGTGGTGGAGGCAGGGGAAGCCCAGGACAGGAGCAGTCTAAACTTTCCTTCTGGGGAGAGATCCTCTTCTCACTGCTTCTTCGCTCAGGCCCCATTTAAAATTGCAATCAGGGCCCAACGATGTCATCAGACCCCAATCTACATATTTCACAAAGGACTCCATTGACTTCAAACTGTTGTCCTCTTTTTCCTGCTCTGAAGAGCAGGTTAAAGTTGAAAGCAGCAGAATCCATGCAGAGCCGATCTTTACCTTCCCAGCCGTCCGGTTGGCACTGGGCAGACAGAGTTAAAATCTGGAAGCTAGGGGCTCCAGCCCACAATGCTGTCAATCAAAGTTACAATCCATTAGTGTGTGAGCACAAGGCTCTTCAGTGTATGCCATAGCTAAGCCCCCGTTTTGTAAATGGAATTGAATGTAACCTAGCCCCGCAAAAGTAACAAAGGAATAACGGCATGGAGTTCTCAAGATTGTACATGAAAACCCTAGCTTTATTTAGTAATTGACACTCCAAATCACAATGAGCCTGGTTTAAGGGTACTGGCTTACTCTTTAAGGAACAAAATTCAGAATTTGACATTTAATAGCAATGTTAAAAGTAATTCAACACAAACAACATAAGATGATGCAACTAATTATAAAAATGTCAGGAAGGAAAAGAGTCAAAGCATAGTCAAAAAGAAGATTTTTTAAGAAATCTTTTGAAGGCAGGTGGTAAGGCAAAGTTGTCAATAACAATTTGCATTTATATAGCACCATTAACATAGAAAAACATCCCTTGGTGCTTCCCAGAAGAGAAGTCAGACAAAAAATATTTCTAAGCTAAAGAAGGAGAATTATGAGAGTAACCAAAATTTGGTCAAAGAGGTGAGTTTCAAGAAATGTCTTAAAGGAGGAGAGGGTGGTGCAGAGGCAAGGGGCTGAATTTTATTTGGATGCTGCGCTCTGGGGCAGCACCCTTTGAACTCGGCGTTGCGCCCGCATTCACCGGCCGCTGCTGAGCCCCTGGGATATTAATCACGGGGGCTCATTTCCATAGAGGCCGCATGCCACCCCCCCGCCCACCCCCCGCCATATTATCTCGGGAGAGGCGGAATATTTGGCACAGTGAGAGTTTTTGACAGTTGTGCAGCAGGTGCTGGGGCCCTATTTTAAGTGCTCCTGCACCTGCTTCCTAACATAAGTAAAAGCAAAATACTGAAGATGCTGGAAATCTGAAATAAAAACAAGAAATGCTGGAAATACTCAGCAGGTCTGGCAGCATCTGTGGAGAGAGAAGCAGAGTTAACATTTCAGGTCAGTGACAATTCTGAAGAAGGGTCACTGACCTGAAACGTTAACTCTGCTTCTCTCTCCACAGATGCTGCCAGACCTGCTGAGTATTTCCAGCATTTCTTGTTTTTATTCCTGCTTCCTAACAACTGTCAAAGAAATACTTACCTGACTGCTGAAGAGTGGGGCTGCTGTCAATCTGGCAAAGTAGAAAGTGCTGCAGAAATTCAGCAGGTCAAGCAGCATCTGTGGAGAGAGAAGCAGAGTTAACATTTCAGGTCAGTGACAATTCTGAAGAAGGGTCACAGACCTGAAAGTTAATTCTGCTTCTCTCTCCACAGATGCTGCCTGACCTGCTGAGCGACCCCGGCACTTTCCGCTTTGCCGCTACATACTTACCCTGCTGTGTCCCAGTGTCCTGTGAAGTTGCGATCCTCTTCTCCCACTCAAGTGTAACATTCCTTCTTGTAGGCGTGCCACACCTGGGTGAATAATTGTAAATTAAATAGACCATAAAAGGTATTACTGCAGTTGACAGAGAACACACTGACACAAATGGGAATGCATGGGTGTCACAGCAATGTAAATACGTCTTTCACTAAATGTTCCTCACCAACATGTGTCCTTTTCTCTGTGGGAATGATGTGTGCCAGCATGTAGCACCAATGTCACATCCCTTTGCACCGTTGGCCCTTCAGGAGAGCCAAAGTATGCAATAACATCATTGCCATGCCACCATTACTCATGAGCGTCTCCACAGACTCAGTGACATGGACATTGGCTCAGCCAGCTGCTACCTCTAATGGTTTACACAGGGATGCTGCAGATGTGGACTGGTGCACAGCAGGTGAGCGAGGGTGATGTGTGGCTTGTAGAGCTCATGTCGGTTCCTATGGAGCAGACAGCCTTTGTCTGATAAGCCATTTCCGTACCTCCCTAGCTCACTGCTAGCCCTGCGTGCAGAGCCTGGGTGCCATCTGCCCTCCCATGCGTCTTTCATGTTGTAGGTTCTCAGCATCCTCATAGTCCGAGGAGGAATCCTGTTGACGTCTCTCCTCATCATGCCAGGCCTGGCCCCTATTGGGTGTGTAGTTGTACAGAGCAGCAAAGAAAGGAGCTGGCCTTTTCAGCCCATAGTACAGGGCATCACCCTATCCATCCAGGCATTGGAGGCGCTCTTTCAGCATGCCGATCTCCGGCTCAATGATGGTTCATATAGCTCAGTGGCTGGCGTTGTATCTCTTCTCTGCAGCAATTGTGGGGTCTCTCACTGGTGTTGAGAGCCATGTCTGCAAAAGATAGCCTTTATCTCCAAGAAGCCACCCCTCCATCTGAGCCAGTTCAGTGAACAGCAGTGGCAGCCGGGACTGGCGCAAGACCCAGGTGTCATGGCAGTTGCCTGAGAAGCGGCCCACATTCACTGCAAGCATCTGCAGTACTCACTTACCGCTTCACCTAGACTGAGAGGGCTCCTTTAATGGTGACGTCTGCAGGTGGTAGCCTGGTGGGAGGCCTGATGGCCACATGAATGCAGTCTATGAACATTATAACCTATGGTTCTCCGGCAATGGTGCCAGAACCAATGGCCCTCTGGGCCTGGCTGTGAGAGTCCGTCCTGAAGCGGACATCCTCACTGGCCCTTCGGCGCAGGGCATTGGTGACCTCCCTGATGCAGCGGTGCACTGCTAACTGTGTGACCCCACAAAGGTCTCTGGTGGGCCTAAAAGGCTGCAGAGGCGTCAGGCTTGAGAACTGCTTCCACTATGAGGAACAAAGGCATGAGATGCCCATCGGAGCCCATGGGCTGCAGGTCATCCTTGAGCAGGGCACAGAGACATGTCACCACCCTCTCTACGTGCACAATCTCCTCTGACACTGGTGCTCTGACATCCGATGGCATGTCATGTGGGGCCTGTAAATGCACGGCTCACGACTGGGGCCCTCTGCGTGGATCGCACCTGCCTGTTGGTATTGCTTCTGGTGCATACGGATCCTCACATGCAGAGAATCACACAATGTAGGATGAGCCATACCTATTTCCATGTGATGAATAAAGTTGAACCCTGCATGTATTCGAAGGTTCCTAACAGAGCATGGATCGGTGTTGACAGGTACATCAGCTGCTCTCCTGGATCAACTATGTGGCGTGCCATGGCATTGCCCATCTTGGCCAACACTCAGAGTGGCAAAACATGACCACATCAAGATCCTACCAGCTGAATCGATTGCCGCCACCATCCATAAAACCGTTCTGTCACCCTCCCCACACACAGGATGCCTAGTGTGCCATTGTCCCCTCACAAACACACAGCGTGCACTGTTAATGGAGGGATGGTACACGGTACCTCCCTTCATGCCAGCACAGCTTTCCCTCCAGTAATCCAAGACCCCCTCCCTTTAAGAATGCAGAGTGAGACCCCTGTGTATCCCCCCCTCCCTCTTCCCTTCCAGAATGTAGAGTGAAACCCCTGTGTATCCCACCCTCCCTTTAAGAATGCAGAGCTAGACCCCTGAATGTCCCCCCTCCCTCCTCCCTTCTATAATGCAGTGTGAGACCCCTGAATAACAGAACTTACCTTCGCTGGCGACAACTACTGCCTCTGAAGACCCGCCGGCTTTTCAAATCATGAACGGGATGACACGTGGCGGCCGCCTGTTCAGCGAAAATGACAGAAGTGTCAGTGGAGAGGTGGCGGGCTGTATAATCAGCAAAGGTAAGTATCGTTTACCATATGCTAATTGTGGTGCCGCTGCTGCCAGTAATATGTGGCAGGCCCTTCTTGATATCATGGGTCGAGGTGGGCCTCTCCCCATAGCTTTTTATCGGCCCCCACGCCGCGATCTGCGACTTCGAGGGGCCGGTAAAATTCAGCCCAAGGAGTTTAGGGAGGGAATGCCAGAACATGGGGTTCAGAGCGCTGAGGACACAAATTACACTGTTGTGGTGAAGAATGGTTGGAATGCATGGGATGCCCGAGTTGGAGGAATGGAGATGTCTGTTTGGTTGTAAGGATGTAGAACATTACAGATAGAGGGAGGGGCAAGGTCTTGAAGGTATTTAAACATAAGGATGAGAGTTTTACATTTGAGATGAGTTGGGGAGACAATGTAGGTCAGCAAACACGTGGGGTGATGGATGAGTTGGACTTGGTTAGGATATGATATGGACTGCAGAGTTTTTGATGAGCTAAAGGTTTTGGAAGGTGAAGGATGGCAAACCATCCAGGAGAGCATTGGATAGTCGAAGAGATTAGGTGACCACTTTGCATAACACCTCCATTCAGTCTACAAGAAAGAGACTGAGCTTCCAGTCACCTAACATTTTAATACTCTGCCACACTCCCACGCTGACGTCTCCGTCCTCAACCTCCTACACTGTTCAAATGAAGTTCAATGAAAGCTTGAGGAACAGCACCTTATCTTTTGATTAGGAAACCCTCTGGACTCGACATTGAGTTCAATCATTTCAGATTGTAACCTTCTGCCCCCATTTCTCTTCAAACAGCAGATGTTGGTGATGGTTCTGTTTTCCCATTTACATCTCCTCTAAACCCAACTTTTTTCTTCTTTGCTTGTCCAATTACTGTAATGAGAAGCTTTTTATGTTGTCTGATGCAACATAAATGAGATGCATGGAGTTCAGTTGACTGAAGTTCTCAAACAGGCTTATTAACATCTAACTAATATATATAAAGCACACAGCTAACTATTTACAGAAGCTGCCTCTTGGTGCTACAGCTGCAGAGTGAATCTGGAATGTAGTCACATGACTGCATCCTGGTACTCAGCTCATTAGCATACTAAGATCTTAAGGACACATCACTCTAAAAGGCGATCCCACACATCCCCCTTCTTTCCAAAGATAAGTCTTGTATGATAAAGATAAAAGCATATAACATTAGATAACATCAAAACTAGTTACACATGGATAGTGATTATGAACTTTACAGATATAGAGGCTCAAAAGTCCATATATTGTCTCTGTGGTTTGACAACTCTTGCTCGGGAAGTTTGCGTCTCATCTGTTACTGTTCTTTCTGAAGTTTCTCCCTCTCTGCATTCAGTTTCTGTTGCTCTGCCATCAGCTTGCTAACATACGCTGCTGCTTTTCTCAAAATGACCACTTTTGAGGCCTTGTCAATCTTGAAAAGTTCCGGCACCTCATCTCGAAGAACCAATAGACAATGCTTCAACTCATTCCTCCTCTGTATCCTCAGGACATTGCATGTCCTTCGCCTCTCCACATTCTCCACGTCTGAAAGCTTGGGGCTCCAGATTGAGGACTTGTTGGGGGAAGAGTACTTGGTCTCATGGAGATACCTGTCCATTCTGGCTCATTGTGGTGCTGGCAGTTCTCTAGACAGCAGATGTGAAGATGCGGTATAGTTGTGCTGTTGCTGGATTTCCAGACTGCACAGTTTGATGCTGGTCAGAGTGTGCGAACGGGTTGCAATTCTTGGAGATTTCCTTTTTTCAATGTTCTCATGGATGGTCATGATGTTGAGGTCCTTACACGCTGCCACTGCTGGTCCGCCAGTGTCCAATAGGTAGAACATATGTGGTTTCCATGCCTACTTACGGTATCTGCATTACATTGTTAATGTGCCACTGCAAGGGATGGGTGACTTGTTGTATGCAGAAAATTTGGCAGTTGTCGGTTGTATCATTGATTTCCAACGACTCCGGTAAATGGCTTTGAGGATTCGGACTGGTAGGATATTTGCACTAGCAAATATCAATCATGAGCCTGAGTTTATGCTTGTTAGCTTTCTTTGGGCACATGATGTTAATAGTGGTGAAAACTTCCAGTTGTTGGACTTCATCATCGTTTCGTGTAGGTTCAAAATGTGGAACGCACATTCGTCTTCTGTCTGAAAACTACATCTCTCTGAGTCTTGTCTCAGGTCTGTTTTGCTGTGGACCTCATGTATCGGCTTGCATTTATACAGGTCTCTGGTACTTTCCTTGCTGCTGTTGCCCTGTTGTCTGTTCGTTTGCATCCGACTGTGACTTCTGGTTGTGCTTTTGTTGCCAGAATTCCTGCATAGGCGTGCCCAGTGTCAATTTGCACCACATGCCTTGCACAGGTCTCGAAATGCAGGGCAATGAGTGGGACAGACCGCAGTTACCATACAGCTTGCTTGCTCTTTTCGACATGGTTATGGTGCCGATACGGTCGGCTGCACCTAGTGCTTGCAGATGCTGTTGTCCAGCTACAATGGCTTTGTATTTCCTGCCATCTTCCAGTAGGGCATCAATGCTGTGACCTTTCTTTTTCCCCAAGAGGTCTTTCTGAAATGCCTCAATGGGTATTGGTATGATCACCAACTCTATTATTTGGTCTGACAGCTCAGATTCTGAGAAGTCGCATTCATTGCCCTTACTACAGCATCTACTGATGAACTGGCCTATTGATTCCTGTGGCTTTACCTGTAGGACATCAATTCCAGGCAGCGAATTCGAAAATTCACTCTCAATAGGAGGTGATCTTCCAGCACTTTCCATATCTTTGCGGAATCTTTCTGGTCCTGTTCAGATAATCCAGAGGTATTGATTCTCTGCAAGCCCCCCTCATTTCTAATCGCTATCATTACCTTTACAGCCTGTTTTTCTGGTTCTACAATTACTTGGTCTGTAAAGCATAACTACATTCTTTGTTGGAATGGTTTGAACTCGGATATGATAGCCAAGGCTTTCCAGTTCATGCTGGGAAAATTGGTATCCATTTTTCTGCTGTTCCTTTGCTTTAAAACCTACTTTAAGACCTGGTTCTGTGACTCTGTACAGTTTTCTCTTTAAAAATGTTCTCTGTTCCTTAGACTGGCTAGTTTGATTGACAGGAGCATTTTGTCTGTTTATCAAGCTTCCAGCACTCTAGTCTGTTTGTTTATACAGTTGGGCAATATGTATTTCAAGTGCTTTTTTTGCTAGGGTTTGTTTATGCAGTCGTTCAATAAGCAATACTTCATGCTTGAGTGGTTTTATGGGTTTTTTAAAACTCAGCTTGAGTGAATGAAAACTCTTCATGCTGGAGTGATTTAATGGTTTCTTTTTATAGCTCCCGCTGTAGCTGCCTGAATGGAGGATTCCCATGCTTTTTTCTGTCTGACACCTCCTTTATGGTGCAAACCTGATCAGCCTGGGGGAGCCTTTGAAAACAATCGATCAGCCTGAGGTAGGGTTTGGGTTTTCCATGTTTTTATTTCTACTGAGCCTTTAAGAAAATCAACTTTGCAAGCACCTCAAAGCCTTTTTTTTTAACTGGGGTTCCTGTACCGACAGCACACTGAGTCACAGCTCACAGTGATTGATTTGCAGCCTGTCATTCAGCTCTGTTTTCTACAGCTGGAAGTGAGTTTTATTTTCTTCTTTACACTGTTTGGGTCAGTGTTTCTTTTAACTTTCTCTCTTTAAGCTCTAGGTAGTTTTTAAAGCTGTTTTCTTGTGGTCTTCAATCTTGGATTCTGTCTTCTCACCACAGCTGCCACCATGTAATGAGAAGCTTTTTATGTTGTCTGATGCAACATAAATGAGATGCATGGAGTTCAGTTGATTGAAGATCTCAAGCAGGTTTATCAACAGCTAACTATTATATACAGTACAGAGCTAACAATTTACAGAAGCTGCTTCTAGGTTTTACAGTGACAGAGTGAGTCTGGCATGTAGTCACATGACTGCATCCTGGTTCTTAGCTCATTGGTATACTAAAATCTTAAAGGGACATCACTCTTAACGGCAATCACACAACAATTACCATTAGCTTTTGCCTTGCACTATCATTTATTTTATTATTTAATCTCTGCTATTTCTACCCTATCAGACTTTTCCTTTTGTTCTCCCCCCCCCCCCACCCCCCATACCTCCCAGCTATCCCTGCTTCTGTACTTGCTTAAAACCTGTTATGTGTCTAACTTTTCTCAGTTCTGATGAAAGGTCATCAACCTGAAACATTGGACTGAATTTTATAGAACGGCAGCGGTCCCGACACCAGACCTAAAAGGCGAGGGGAATCCCGCCTCGGCCCCTTGGAGGCACACCTCTGCTTTATTTAATGGCGCTCGGGCAATTCACTGCCCGCGCCATGGTCCCCATCCCTTTAAAGATGGGGATCGCACCTCCAAGAGCTGCCGGCCAATCACAGGGCTGGCAGCTCAGTAGTATCAGCAGCCTCACTGGGAGCGATTGCCACTATCGGTACTACAAAAGGCTTGGGACCAGGCCCATTGCTGAAGCCCCAGACCTCAGGTAAATATATTGGGGTTGCAGGGGCCAGTACGTCAGGCCCCGGTGAGGGTGGGGGGCAGGTGGGTGTTGAGGGCAGGGGTGATGCTGTTTACACAGAGGTGGCCTTTGCCAACAGGGGCCCTCCATGGGGCACAGATTGTTCATGGAGGAGGCTCCTTTCAAGTCCACAGGGATGCAGCCTTGTTTTACTGGGCAGCCTCCCCACATGGCAGATGCCCTCGCCTGGTCAAATACCAGCTGCGGTGGGAAGAGGCCCTTAAGTGGCTATTAATTGGCCACTTAAGGGCCTCAATTGGCCTCTGGGTGGGAAGGCTGTCTCCGGCTTTTCTCACCCTCGACAAAATCATGGGGCGACAGGGCGGCAATAGGCGCTCCGACCTCTCAACTTCCTTTGCTATTTTATGGCCCCCTCCCCACCCTGCCTCCCAGCCCGTCTTCCGGGGGCCCATAAAATTCCAGCCATTAACTGTGTTTCTCTCTCCATAAATGCAGCTAGACATGCTGAGGATTTCCAGCATTTTCTGGTTTTATTTCAGATTTCTAGCTTCCGCTGTATATTGCTTTTGAATTGGAGTCTGGAGGAGACAAGGATATAGTTGAGGGTTTCAGCAGTAGATGAGCTGAGATAGGCGTCAACACTGGCAATGTTATGGTAATGGACAGTAGCCACAGTGTCAGGGGGTGGGGGTTGGGGGTGTTGGTGGTAGGGGGAATAGAGTTGGTAGCAAGGGTATAGAGTTTGTGTTGAGGGTCAAAAATGATGGCTTCAGTTTTCCAATGTTTAACTGGAGGAAAATATGGCTCATCCAAGATGTCTGACAAGCAGCTTGGCAACATAGAATAATAGAGGGGTTAACAGAAGAGATAGAGCAGTAGGGCTAAACGGGAATGGGGGTTAAAGAACAATGGGGTGTCTGTGATAAGGTTCCACCCTATCTCAGGCCTTCCCTTTTGTTCTTTCTCCCCTTTCCCTCCCTCTGTACTTGCTTAAAACCTGTTACTTTTCTAACTTTTTCCAGTTCTGATGAAAAGTCATCGACCTGAAACGCTAACTCTGTTTCTTTCTCCAAAGATCCTGCCAGTCCAGACGAGTATTCCCAGAATTTTCTGTTTTTATTTCAGATTTCCAACATCTGCAGTGTTTTGTTTTCAGTTGGGAAAATGTGGCCAACTAAAAATAATTCAAGTGATTTCAGCACAGTCAAGGTGAACTGACATTTAAAAAAGTATGTACTTTACTTACTTATTGGTGTCTCAAGGGATCCCTGCCTCGGCCACTTGAGGAACCCCGGCTGCATTTTCCGACGCGGAGGCAGTTAACTGCCTGGCACCAGGATTCCCGTCCCTTTAAGGGGATCCCGCCTCCAAGAGCAGCTGGCCAATCAGAGAGCCTGCAGCTCAGCAGTCGCAGCAGCGCTTCTGGGAGCAGTGGCCACTGCTGGGACTACAACCAGCTGGAAGAGGCAGTATGGATGCCAGCCTTGAAAGAAAGTAAGTGGGGGTGGGTTTGCCGAGGCTAGTCGGGCAGGCCCTAGTGACTGGATGGGGGGGATGTTGGCGCAGGGGCAGTTTTTGCTACCATGGGGCCCTTTGTGGGCTTCAGATTGCCCAAGCAGGAGGGCAACTACCCCCAAACAGCAGGCAGGCCGCCTGGTTCTACTGGACGGTCTCCCCTCATGGCAGGGCTCCCATCAGCTGCTGGTAAAATATCAGCAGTGGCAGGAAGAGGACCTTAATTGGCCACTTAACGGCCTCAATTGGCCTCTGAGTAGGAAGACCATCTTCAACCTTTCCCACCCCTGACAAAACTGAATGGCAGCAGGAAAGTGATGGGCCCTCCACCCCCTGCCTTCCCTCCCTCTTTTATGGGCCCCCATGCCACCCTGCCCATCCCTGGAGAGCTGATAAAATTCAGCCCATTATTGCAACGTTGTTCTAACTGTCAAGTGGCTCTTCATTGTAATCCTGTTGCATACTTGTTCCTGATAGATTATACAAAAATCACAATGGAGGACTGACAAGTACAGAAACCAATAAAACAATGATCACTTTGTTACGATAAATGAAATGTAATTGTGCATATTTCCCAGAATAACTAATGGCTTTGAATGTTTCAAAAGGTTCTGACATAATTGAGCGATCTGGGTAATGTTAATGAATAATTTCAGCTTGTTAATTTGTTACATTATGTGTTGGCTTCATTTGTGCTAAAACATTTTTCAAATCATTTGCTCATCCGTATGTAATTAAGTGCAATATTTCACACACTATGGGCTGACTTTTCAGGGCCCGCCAAAGCCGGGAATGGAGGTGGTGGGAGGGGGGGCAGGTGGCGAGCCCCGAAAAATACCGGTAACGAGTGGCATGTTGGTTACAAGAAGCCATTCCTGACACCGGCAATACTTTCTGGTTGTGGGGTGGGGTGGGGGGGGTGCGGTGGGCAGGGAAAAGGAATCCTCCCAGTTGAGGGCAATTAAAGCTGTTTAAAAGCTTGTTAAGTGCCTGTCAAGGTTTTAAGTTATCATCTTTAAAGGGCTGCACAGGATACCCACACCTTCAGAAACTGATCAGCTGAAGGGAGGTGGGTAAAGAGTGGGGAGCCAGTCATGGCTGCCCCAGGGCACCACCTTGTCCCCATAAAAGGGTTAGTTAGGCAAAGGGGGATTTGGAACTTGGTAAGGCCTTGGTGCTGCACAGGTGGCAGGGTGAGTGGGCACTCTGTGCATGGGCTTTTAATGGGGTCAGCACACCCTGGCATCACGGGGGCAGACGAGCAAGGGGGAAGGCTGGCAAGGACAATTGGGTGACCTCCGGCCTGGAGGAAGAGTCCAGCAGGTGGCAGGACTGTCAGCTTTTGGGCCCAGTGACAATGAGGGGCAACACCCTCCACAGGAAGGGCAACATCCCAGGAATCAGGAGGGCACATGAGAGGAAAGAGGGGCAGAAAGGCAAAGGAGGCCAAACCCTCAACACAGGATCTACCGCCAAAGATGGGGCTACTTGGAGATGACTGAGAACCAGAGCCACAGGAGACTGCGACTCTCCAGGCAGATGATCACAGACATCTGTGCTCTCATTGCTAAAGACCTCACACCTCGCATGCCCTGCCAGTGGTCATCAAAGTCACTGTGGCCTTCCTTGAACCTCTTCGCTTCTGGCGTCTTGCAAGGATCAGCTGTGAACCTTATTGGCATCTCACAAATGGCTGCACACCACCGCTTCTTGCAGGTCACTGATGCCCTCTTTTTCAGAGCTGGACAGTACATTCACTTCATGACAGACATTGCCTCGCAGG